>NW_012155729.1:4281287-4287512 GCF_000956105.1 Propithecus coquereli
CCTATCCCTTCATTCTAACTGTATTTTTGTACCTCTTAACCAGCTCGAATGTGGCATGTTCCTGCTCATCTGGGGGAGCCGGAAAGGCAGCTCTCGGGGAGGTAGGGAGTAGAAAGGGGGGTACCGAGGACGTGCAAGGGGAGGGGGAGGGGAGGAAAAACTGATTTTAAAGAGAGAAAGCAATGCTATCGGTAGACTTTTTGAGATGGGAGCTCAAGCCTAGATATTGGGAGAATTTTCCTAGTACCGTCCATACATTTTCAAAGAAAATACGCTACAGGGAGCTCTGTTCTCTAAACTCCCATTGAGATTTTTACGGAGGTCACGCTCCTGGTGCCTTTGAGTATTTTATTCAGGTTTGGACAGTGTGATTTAAATAATGATCTATTTCAGAGGATTAAATAACCACATCTCTCGAAGGTGACTCATTTCCACATCTCTCCGTGAGATCATTGATCGGCAGCGAGTTTTCTCTTAAAGGATTCAGGACACATTTTTCTCTAGGTATCTTTCTTTTCATGCAACAAATAAAGTAGACATTGTAGTACCTATCACAAACAGAAAAAAGAAAATTCGATTATCTGAAATCTCTTCTCCGTACTCTTCTCTACACTTGGGTGAATTTTCTTAACAACTCACAGCTTTTCCTGGAGACTATAGCTCACATGAGTGAATCCTAGCGAGATGCATTTTCCAATGAATTCTTGATCTCTGCAGCTAGGCATGGTGTTCTCTAAGTTTAAAAGTTATTTTAGAATATGCGTTGCTACCGCTCATTATATGAGATGGAGTACGTTGCTTAACCTCTTCAGGGCTCAGTTTTTTTCATTTACAAAAGGAGATATTTATAACATCTACTCCACAGGGTTTTGGTGAAGATGAAAAGGAATGTAAAAGATGTAGCTAATTGCTGGGCTCGTGGTTAAGCACACAATAAAGTAGATGCTATTATTGTTACTTCTGTTATTGTTACCCAACTGTTCCTCTATCTCCATCCATTTCTCTTGTGACTTGCTATGTATGGCGAATGTGGAAGTCCAAAGAGTAGATTTTTCCATAACTTGAAATTTACCTCCTCCACCCTTGGACAGGATCCCAAACAGAGAGACAGAATTCACAGGGCACAACTAACCCGTTTTGGAACATGAATCTTTCCCTGATACGAATACACCAAAGGACTCTGAAGGCTTTTGAGGTTTTCCTCCTCAAAAAGATCACTGGAGCCCATCCAAAATCTTATTCTTCAGAATTTTCTAGAACAATGGTAATTCCATTTTAAACAGTCACATAGCAATTTTTAGTTTTCAAGCGTTATTACCTTACGTGGGAACTCTATAACCATCCAAAAAACATATCGGTGATCTTGTTTGCCATAGAAGAAAACTAAGAAACAAGGAATCTGAATGACTTGGCCATTGTCTCTCAGTCAGTAAGAAATTTAGGAAGGGAACTAATTTTATCTCTTGTCATTTTGCCAATAAGCGCTGTTACTTCTGGCATCATGGAGTTCAAAACAGCTCTGTTAATATTAAGGAGGCAGGCACGCAGCTAAGAAAGAATCCCTGGAGTATTTTTCTTATCTTGAATGACTGAATGTTGTTATGGGGACACGGCCACCTTGTTGTACTCTTTGCTGAGTTAGCCAAAATAAAATAAAATAAAATCCACACAGCATTTCCAATGCCTGATTTAGGCCTTTTGTTTCAACTTCTTCCCAGCATACCTGTCAGTATTCACCTGCTCGGGACTGTCAAAATGGACTTGCCTTTTTATGTCGCCCACTCTTCTCCTACTTGGCATTGTTTGAAATCGGCAAAAGGCCAAGGGGAGTAAAAGGCAGGAGAAGGGAATGTGTGAGCTGAGGAGCGGTGTTAGCAAGAGACCCGATCAACTCACCCAAAGGATAACAACCCCCTCATTCCTAAGGTCTTATATTTGGTGTCAAGGCAGCTCTGTGGTCTCCTGAAAAGTTCGGGGTGTGCCAAGCTTTGGGGTGGAGTCCCCCTTCTCTGGAGGAAATAAATGTGGTTTCCAATGGCCTGGTAAGTCTGTGGCACGGTGACATCTGTCGTTCCTATTTAAAACCCAAGGGTACACCACCTTTCTCCATCTGAGCTGTTAGCTTTTAAAAATACTTAAAACCCAATCAGTGCCTAAATTGCATCTGAAGAGCTATTTCAATTATAGAATACAGGCAGTTTCTCAGCAACCGAAGTATTTAAGAGCCACAAAAATTAATGTGCATTTTAATGCTGATTTTCGGAGTATAATACACTTTGTAATTCATTTAAATGTATTCTGTGTGTTTTATTCTGGCTGAAGGCACAGCGGCAGTCCTTGACTCATCATAAAACTACATTTTTAAAGTTTTTTCCTTTTATAGGAAAGTATTTAAAACCTAAGAAGATAAACAGAGTGAACGCATAATTGGTCAGAATGAGAATGCAGATGGGTTCTTTTCCTTGAATAACATAACTTAAAACACTCCTGCGGAGCATCCTGAGACCTTAACAAAGACAACCTGTAGTTCAGATCATATCCGATAAAAATCCCGTCTGAAAGTGCCTTTCCTCTGTCGCCCAGCTACAGACACAGCCTTTCCAGCGTCTATCGGGAGCTACGCTGTTTATCGCAAGCTGCTGACGTGCCGGATAAATCCGGCAGAATTAGTGCCTCTGCGGTTGGCGTGTTTTAAAGCTGAGTTAATCAAACATAAACGTTTTGCCCCAAAGCCATTGCGAGCAGTACATATGTCGACAGCCCAAAGGAAGTGAAGTCAGCAAAGGAAACAGCTGCTTTTGCTCAGCGGTTGCCAAAGTCAAGATTAAATGGATGCGAGAGGGAAAGAAAGAGCCGGCAGGAGAAAGAGCTCCAAGGTGGACGAGCCAGACCCGGGGTAACCTCCCTGCAGTCTTTAACGAGAAGTCAGGGAAGGAGAAATCAGGACCACAGACCATTAATGCCGGAAGACATGGAAGAAACCTGCCCCTCACCTCATTCGAGCCCTTCATCCTCTCACATAGCAGACAAGAGACTGACTCCCTGAAATGGGATGACGGCAGCCCCCCAGGGTCCAAAAATATTGCACGGAAAATTCCGGAGATAAATAATTCATATGTTTTAAATGGCGCGTCATTCTGTACCAAGATGAACTCTCATACCATCTCACTCCAACCCCCCCCGCGATGTGAATTATCCCTTTGTCCAGCATAACCACACTGTCTACACTACCCGTCCACTAGTCACTTAGTAGCCCTCTCAGTTATCAGATGGAGAAACATAGTGTATACAGGGTGCGGTACTATCTGCAATTCATGCATCCACTGGGGCTCTTAGAACATAGCGCACCTCGATAAGGGGGTCTTCGCTACTGCAGGCTCACGGAAGGAGCCAGGCCTGGAAACCTTTTTTTCCAAGTTCCCTAAGCAACCCCTAGAAGTATACAGGCCGTCGTACCCCTTCACTGCTTTGTTCTGTAGTCGTCTGGAAAAAAGAGAGAGAGCACACATTCTTTGGTGCTACTTCAAGAGTTGTATAGGATTATTTCCAACGTTGATCCGTCCTAGATTCAATACTATTCATGTTCGATTTGCTCGAGTTGCATTTTAATCAATGAGTTGCCCAGAATCATGCATAGAGAACATTCTCTGGCTTCCATTAATGCCTCCTGGAGCCAATTCTCCTCCCTCCCTGAAGTCAGCGTGGCTATAAACTGAGCCAATTAATGCACCTGAAGACAGAAGGACCCTCCTTCCACAGCCTGCCTTGGAATGCCCACTGCCCTCTTCTGGAACTCTCCTGAGGCTCAGCGGCATGTGGCCGGGTCCCAGGTAGACAGGTGAAGCGCTGTGCGTTCATCCAACAGGCAGCATCCCGCACCTACTGTGAGTCATTCTACCAGGGCTTACAGGGCTGTGCAGGACCGGAGGCCACAGCCTCTTTGATCAGAGATCACAAGTCCAATGAGTTGGAAATATTTGGGGACTCTGTATTTCGTACATAAAAATAAAAATTCCCTAGGGCTTGGAAGAGTGTTTATGCAATTTGGTTGAACTCAATAGTCATAGGCGAGGTGTGGTTTGGAAGAGGCTACGAGCACCTAGCTGGGATTGCCCAACCCTCCAAACTTGGGGGAGCGACAGGGCAGACACCTAGGGAAACCTCAGGCTAGTTCACAGGCTGGTCTGAGAGTCTGGCTGCCCAGCCCTGGGTGCCTTTCCTCACTTCTGCGGGGTCACTGGAGTCTGTAGGATTTGCATGCTGAGCCTTGAAGCCACGTGCACCCTCTGTGCTCTGGCCCCGAAGAGCCCCCGCTCCCAGGCAAACCTAACATCACAGCCTGACAGAGTCCCAGGTCCCCCCCCGTCCGCCAGGCTCCGTCTCTGGGCTGGGGACACGGGCCTTTCACAAGGAGACCTTTGAGTCTGCTTCCCAGCTGGAGGCGGGGTGGCTTTCATTTAAATTCCCACTTCTCTTCCCAACAGAGCTGGGAACAGAGAGCTATTTATACGCATCCTGGTGGCAGTTTCCACGGCGAGGAGGGGAGGCTGGTTTCTGGTTTACGCCACTCCAGGCAGCTGTCCCTTGTCATGTTGCACATGCCGGCGTGACATTTCCCTCCCGCCAATTCAGTCCTGAAGAGTTTTGTTTCTTTCATGCTTGAAGGAAAAGTAAGTCTCTAACTTGAATCATCCTCAACCCTCGTAAAACATCGATGTCCCAGGTTCCATCTGATTTGTCCTCCCTGAGTGGCAGGGAGACAACTTCAGAGAGGCTTTCGTGGCTTGGCCGTGTGGAGCTTCCTTTGCGAATTCATTTGAAAGAATTTAATTAAGAACTTGGGAAATAACTGGGATCTGAAGGATTTAAACACATGTTCCTTTTGTTTCCTTTTCTCCCTATTTTTACAAGCAAAGGATATACCAAAGGCGGGTCCAAGCAGCTAGTTGAAAGCTAAGCGAACTTTGAGAAACTAGATAGAGGAAGATTAACACTCAATAATTTAAGTGTCTTAGGTCAGTAAGATGGCATCGGGTCCCCAGTGACATGAAACGGAAGGTTACTTTTAAATGAGGAGATGAATAATGAAAGTACGAATGACAGGCTCGTGGGGGACAGACAGACGTGATCTAGATCCTCGGGAAACAGGAAGTGTAATACATCCTAACACAGCTCTAAGGCTCTCTGGAGACTTAGTCCAGCCAGGGCTTTGCTTTGGAGGAGGAATTAAAATTCCCTACCAGTCCCCTCCAGTGGGTCCACTGCTGTGTAACATCACACAAGCTTGAAGTTCTTCCGCTCAGATTCCTCATTAGTGGCGTGCAGGGACCTTCCGGGAACCTACATCACATCTCATGAGATGGATGAAAACCTAAAAGCGTGTGATATGCTAACCGGCTAGCCGTGGAATTCTTCCAGTTATCTGGAATAATCCTGCCGTAAACACCAAAGGAACATTTTAATTTCAGACCTGGAGGCAGATGAGGCTGACAAGGGGAGGAAAAGTATATTCAGAATAAAATTCTGCCCTCCCGCCCCACTTTAGAAGGGTGTTCAACAAATAGGGTGTAAGTAAACAAATGGATTAACGGGAGAGTCTTGAGCGCAGGATTAAATTAAGGAGCGTAGTTTAAACTTTTCTGAGAATGGAAAAATTTAAGTAGGATTCAAAAGCATCCAACAAGACAGGAGCAAAATTTCCTCATTAAAGTGTGCCGAGAACCCAGATGGCTCCCAAGTTCCCTGTATTCCTAGTTATTAAATAACACTTAGAAGAGAATTAGGACAATAATTGCTACAGAACATGCAAAGCCCAGATGATTGACAAAATGATCATTAAGCCCTATTGCTAGTCCCTCCCCCAAAACACCGTGTAAATTTATCATTTCTTTTTTGTTACCAACGATTTTAAGGACACAGAAAAGTAAAGAGAATCAGCTCTGCTAAATCTAACGTGTTCCCATATTCACTTTAGATCTTTCTTATCTTTTTTAAGAAATAAAGCAAAGAGGTTGTTTTTTCCCCCTAATCCTTATAGCTCACTCTTTCCAGAAACAACCATTTTCCCGAAATTAGTATTTATCGTTCCAGAAATTTTTTAAAAAAATTAAACTTACAGATGTATGTATTCATAAATTATGTATTGTTTTGTATCTTTTAAGCTGTTCTATAAATAGTACTGTAGCATATATATCTTTCTATTTAATATAACTTGCTTTTCATACT
>NW_012155729.1:4288767-4290954 GCF_000956105.1 Propithecus coquereli
TAAATATAAAAGTATTTACACTTCAAGTGTTGGAGATACCTCTAGTTGCTAATGTAAGAATTTTTATCACTTTTCACATTCCAGCTCGTTCCATATTGTTTTAAAACACAGGTTTTAGCATCATTTAGGGATATTGAGGGCAGTGGGTCAGGAGATGAGTACCATTGAAAGACAGTTTGTTACTCACAGATCCCAAAAGAAGGGGGCACAGTACCCTACGGGGGGCCAAGGAAGAAACATATAAACATATATATACACACACATATACACAAATTTAAGATGGATTGTTTATATTGCAAAGTGTTCCTTGGGTGAGCTCTGCAACCACTGCAAATACCATGTATTTCAGTGTAGGCCCCAGATGTGTATTTCCGTGGCCACAGGCAGCTAGAACCAAGCAGTGGCTGCAACCCTCAGATGGGCACCATTGCTCTGACGTTCCAGCCCCTGCCACTCTCGGTGCTGCCCACTGTTGAGGTCTTGGGTTTTTGTCTTTTGCCATCATGCCTTTCCTGTTGTTTTTCTTACAGTAAAGAAGAAAATGAAAGCTAGCTTGCATGCATGTTTCCAAGAAAGTTGATTAAAGAATGGTAGATCAAGAGGCCAAAGCTTTTAAGAAAAATGAGACAGAACGTGCTTCTTTGCTAAAGAAAAGAATAATCCCATAGGCTTAATATGAAAAAAAAAAGTGTTTGGTATGAAAAACGTTTGTCCAAAGCATATAATTTATAAAGTCGATATAAAACAATTCACAGTAAGTTTTACCTGAATGAAGTATGTTGAAAAACCTAATGAAATGAAAAATAAAATAGAATTTCAAGTGGTTTATTTACAAAGTGGTAAAATAAGCAACGCTGCTGGGGCACACGGTTATATATTAAGTGGAAAAATTGGCACAGCCATAAAACCCTTTTCAGATGGTGGGTTTACTGCAGAGCCTCACAGCGGGCGGCGGGGTGCAGGACAGGAACGGCGTTTGCAAATATGACTCTGACCAGAAATGCTCGTGCTCAGAACGCTGACTTTCAGACAAGTCGCTTGAAAATAAACAAGTTATTTATGACAGTTTCTATTACAACTGAGGCGAGCACAGATAACAGCTGCCTGTTACCTCCTGTTGAATTTCTTCATCCTTTCAGCTGAATTTTGATAATGACCGAAGTTTGATATAAACTTTTGGACGTGGTGCTAGTGACAGCTACACATACCAAGTTGTACTGAGAAAAGTCTTGGAAAACTGAATGTGGACTGGTACCAACTGATAAGCTGAACGACGGATAAGGCTTTGGAAGGGTCGAGGTAAATGTGCTACCACACTTAAATCCAAAATGGTAGCAGTTTGAAAGGGCATTGTAGTTAGCTACTCGTTACATCATTCACTCAGGAGTAGCTCGTACTAAAACTTTAGAAAATGCAACGCCTGAAAACTCTGCGCTCCTAGGTCTAAAACCATAGACAGTTTATACTTCCTGGACATGTAATGCCCATGTATGGCATGGAGCCACAACATGTATGGCATGTATGATGTGTATGGCAACATGTATGGCATGTTTGACAACATGTATGGCATGATGCCACATGTATGGCATGGAGCCACACATGTAGGTCAAGTGATCTGGTTGTGCTGCAGTGACAAAGATATTTTTATTAGTTTTTGGAAAAAATGGACATGTTAATGCAATGTAAAGGAAAAAAAAAAATCTCACCACATTCCACCAGCCAAAAGCGAATATAGATTTAGCCTTTTGGGTTGACGTTAGCCCACCCCAAGAACTTTGAACTCTTTACAAAGTTGCTCACATGTAATTTCAAAAGGAGTAAAATAGCTCATTTTCCATCTCTGAAATCCATTTCCTGAAATGAAAGTGAAACATCTCCAAAACCGTAGATTTGAGGACTGAATGGCAACATATCCTCAGATTTCAAACTTTATGGAGTGCACACATGGTGTTCAATTCACACACTTATTTAACACCCAAAATTGGAATAAAAGCTACAAATAGAAGTTATCCTACTGCACTACAATGAAAAGTACATACAGTGATGTTAGAAAAGCAGAATTTTACAAATATCTCAAGAGTAGTAAGTTTAACTACAAAAACCACTGTGCAAGAATCTACCCACATTTAGAATACCTGTATTTGTGAACAGCTGGTTTTCATTATGAAGCTGCATAAAACTAAATGT
>NW_012155729.1:4291004-4292892 GCF_000956105.1 Propithecus coquereli
CAGATTCCTCATTAGTGGCGTGCAGGGACCTTCCGGGAACCTACATCACATCTCATGAGATGGATGAAAACCTAAAAGCGTGTGATATGCTAACCGGCTAGCCGTGGAATTCTTCCAGTTATCTGGAATAATCCTGCCGTAAACACCAAAGGAACATTTTAATTTCAGACCTGGAGGCAGATGAGGCTGACAAGGGGAGGAAAAGTATATTCAGAATAAAATTCTGCCCTCCCGCCCCACTTTAGAAGGGTGTTCAACAAATAGGGTGTAAGTAAACAAATGGATTAACGGGACAGTCTTGAGCGCAGGATTAAATTAAGGAGCGTAGTTTAAACTTTTCTGAGAATGGAAAAATTTAAGTAGGATTCAAAAGCATCCAACAAGACAGGAGCAAAATTTCCTCATTAAAGTGTGCCGAGAACCCAGATGGCTCCCAAGTTCCCTGTATTCCTAGTTATTAAATAACACTTAGAAGAGAATTAGGACAATAATTGCTACAGAACATGCAAAGCCCAGATGATTGACAAAATGATCATTAAGCCCTATTGCTAGTCCCTCCCCCAAAACACCGTGTAAATTTATCATTTCTTTTTTGTTACCAACGATTTTAAGGACACAGAAAAGTAAAGAGAATCAGCTCTGCTAAATCTAACGTGTTCCCATATTCACTTTAGATCTTTCTTATCTTTTTTAAGAAATAAAGCAAAGAGGTTGTTTTTTCCCCCTAATCCTTATAGCTCACTCTTTCCAGAAACAACCATTTTCCCGAAATTAGTATTTATCGTTCCAGAAATTTTTTAAAAAAATTAAACTTACAGATGTATGTATTCATAAATTATGTATTGTTTTGTATCTTTTAAGCTGTTCTATAAATAGTACTGTAGCATATATATCTTTCTATTTAATATAACTTGCTTTTCATATTTATGCTTAGGTGATTTATCCATGTCGATTTATGTAGCTTTAGGTAATTTATTTTAACCGATGTATAGTATTTATTGTGCTTTATGAATATACCTTAATTTGCGTCTTCATTTTCTGATGTTATATATTTCAGTCATTTCTAACTTCTTTTGCTACTGCAAACAAGACCTCCCTGAACATTTCTGTTTGTTTCCTTGAGCGTATAACCAAGAGTAACCCCAGAACGATGCTTCTCAAGCCTGACCGCACATTAAAGAATATTTTAAGTAATTTAAGAAAAATACCGCTGCCAGGTCCGACATCAAAGATTCTGAATTAATTGCTCTACAGTCTACAGTTAAGACAGAGGAGACAAAATATAAACCGAGTGATAGATTTGGAAATATCTGAAGATGATATAAGATACCAGGAAAATGGAACAGGGTAGCATTCTAGAGCTGGATCATCAGGGAAGAACATCCCACAGAGGTGACACTGAGGCTGAGACTGCGTAACAAAGCTATCAGCCCTGAGAAGATCTCAGAGAAAGTGCGTCTTGCTAGAGGAGGTGGCAGGAAGGAAGTATGTCTGCTGGCGGCCCCTCACATCTGCAGGGCTTGGGCAGGAACCCCAAAGCAGGCCATATACCTTCCACATAAACATTTAAAGGTCATAACTATAGCAAACTATTAAAGAACATATGTTCTATATCCCCATTTTAACAAATATGCCAGAAAAATGACAAAATTTTAAAATGTAGGTAAGGCTATGGTCTCTAACAGAAAGTAACCAAAATACCAATGATGACTGAGTTTAATCATTATTGCACATTACTGGGTGTGCTGTGGGTAGACCAAGGATGCTTGAATGAGTAATAAAACAAACACAAATAATTCATGAATTATTTTATATTTATGCCACTGAACTGTTTTGTTGGCTTGATTTCAATAAAATCACTAAGTTATAATCTATAGTCGCACAATTT
>NW_012155729.1:4296667-4306824 GCF_000956105.1 Propithecus coquereli
AATTGGTAATATAACATCTACATATTTCTATAATGACTCTAGAACAACATATCTGTAAAAATAGAGAAAGATTGACTATATTTCGGGCAGTTGGTTTTTCTGACACTCATTTCATTTCACTTCTTACTTGTTTATTTCTACTCTCTTGGTCTTGTAGTCCTATGGTCCTCAACCCCCTGTCCGCTGCCTGTTAGGGACCTGACACAGAGCTCCACCATCCCCCCCATACGCCCTGTCCCCTGTCCCTGGAAAGATCATCTTCCATGGTACTGGTCTCTGGTGCCAGAGAGGTTGGGGACCAACACTATGGTCAGGTCACAATGTGATCCCAGCTCTAGATTGTGAGTTCCTCCTGGTTAAAGACTAGGAAAGTATATTATTCAACCACCTTCTTCCATTTGTTCCTCTATGATTCATCAACAATGTAACAAATATTTGTTGGTGTCCTACTATCCATCTGGCACAGTAGCTAGTGCTACAGTTGCAAAAATAGATAAGATAATTCTTGTGTTGGAGGGAACTCAGATTCCAATTGGAAATAAAGTATTCAGTAAATGTTTGCACTGAATTGATTAGCTGTCTTAGTACTACAATGGCAAAAAAAAAGTTCTGAGTTACAAAGTCTACAGAACTAGAAGTTCTTTGCAACGTAGGAGTAATATAACAGCTTATAAAATTCATCCCCAAGAGAAAAAATTATTCTCGTCTGCAGGGTTTGATTTGCGAAAACATCTGGCACAAGGGGAAGCATCAAATTTTGCATTCAGGGAGACGAAAATTTAAGTCCCTGGAGCTCATTAGTGAATTAGCATACAGGCTGGTTCACCTGAGCCGGGTCCAAGCCATTTCCCAGGGCTGCGGCAGTGAGTAAGCTTCCCCCAGGAGACACAATTGAAACATATGTCCAAACAAACAAGGCTTTGTCTTCCCTGACATCGGATTCTATTTCTATCTTTGTTATCACGCTTGGAATCCAAGGCTTTGCCCTTCTCAGCCTGGTGCATTCAGTTCAACACAGTGACCGCCGGGAACTGCACTTTCATTCCCTCACACGGAAACTTTTCTTTAGGTTAATTGCCTTTGACGACACAGCTGGGCTGATATCACGGGACAGAGCATCGTAGCTCTTGGCTTAGCTGCATAGTTGCACGAGACATAAAGGCATAGATGAAAATTAAAGATGGCATGGAGGGTTCTGAGGCCGAAATGGTGAATATAAAAAATAAATGTAAGCATTCTTATATCCCACTTTAAGAAATATTCAATTTCTCATCATTAATTAACCGAAAAAAATAGAGTTGTTGTTTGATCTCCCATAACTTTGAGTTATTTGCTAACCTTGTCCTTCTTCCACCAGGCTAATCCACACGGCCTGGCTGAATTCTAGTAGAATTCCACGTTATCCTATCAAGGGCCCATTCCACGCAAGGTCCTGGAGGCGGGCAGTTTTGGACGCAGGAGAGCAGCTAGAAAGGTTTTCCATCAAAGACAGAATGAAGAATGAATGCAATTTATCTAGTCAAAAAGACGAGGAATGAAATGCAGGCAATTCACGAAAGTATGAAACATCACGGTGGACGGAAAGAAAATATAAATTGCTTGGACGGCTGGGACAGCAGAGAAGGCAGATTCCAGGTCTGCCTGGGAGATGGGACTAGACCCAGTAGCCTGGGGGCCAACCACTGTTCAAGGGAAGTTTGCCTCCTAATCATCAAGCCGGAATTAAAAACAAACAAAAAAAAAACAAACAAAAAAACCCACTTTTTATTTTTATGGTCAGCACACCAGGTGATTCAGATTCACTAAGTACGGGATTGGGACCCAAAATATCAATTTTTCTAAACGCTTCCCAGGTTCCAGTTGAAGCGGAAGACTGAGCCACATGCATTTGCTTCCCAAACTCCCTTGAAAGTAAAGAACCAAAATGAATCACCCACCACTGCGAGGAGAAGAGAAAAATGACAAGGGGAGTCGAGATCATAATCTATTACCTAAGGAAAAGGCTGCCGCAGTTGTAAAAGCTACAATTTCTGGCAGAGCTACAGAAGGCTTCAAAATTGCAGTTAGCAAAAGTGAGTCATGAAGAACGTGACCAAAAAAATAAGGGGATGAGAAGACTGTCCAGGGAACAGTTGTGTCCTCCATTTCCACCTTGTGAGGACTAAACTTCTTTTTCTTTTTAGACTTAATTTTCTAGAGCAGATTTAGGTTCACAGCAAAATTGAGCAGAAGGTACAGAGAGGTCCCTTGTACCCTCGGCCCCGCCACGCACGCAGCCTCTCCCACTGTCCACATCCCCGCCAGATGGTGTGTATGTTACAATTCACAAACCTCCGTGGACAGAGCACGATCACCCAGAGTCCACAGTTCATGCTGGGGCTCGCTCTTACTGCTGAGCTTTCTGTGGGTCTGGACAAGTGTGTAATGACACAAATCTACCGTCATAGTGTCATGCAGAGCATTTTCACTACCCTGAAAATCTGTGCTCCTCCCCCAATCCCTGGTTCAAAGCAGCCCAGCTTTTAACCACGTACCATAGATGCTCTCTGAAAGAATGATATTAGAGAAATGTAAGAGATGCTATTTCTAGCCCGATTAACTTCTCCCCAGCTGGGAGCACAGGAAGAGAAGCCCTCCCTACGTATTCCTTGGAAGCTGGGAGTGAGAATACTCCCATTTCCTTACAAATACCCCAGACGCTCAGACCTCAGCAGGGACCCAGAGGGCGTATGGAAGGACGCGAGGGGAGAACTGCTGTTCGTTCTGTTGCAACGCAGCCGTGGGGCAACGAATAATATATGGCCTTTACGGTCATTTCTATTAACTTACTAGGGCAGCATAAGAATTACAACATAGAGCTTCAGAACAACCCAGCCGGGTCTGGGGCTGCAGTGGCAGCAGGAATCAGACTTTCCCTTTGAATGAATCTCTCACAAAAGAAGACATTCCCTGATAGGTAAAGTTGGCAAAACAAGCCAAAGTTCCCATTTGCGACTTTCTTTTATTATTCTTGTTTGTTCGCTGGAGAATGGAGGAAACCAGCAGGAGCAGGTGGTCGGTGCTGGAAGATCCCAGCGCTAGTCCTGGCTCCGAAGGGGAGGATGGTCAGGAGTCCGAGGTCCAGTGTTCTCTGGGGACCCAGCTCCTCGGGGACAGCGAGAATGCAGACTAAGGCGAGCTTTGGAAACTGGAGTGAAGCAGTCCTCAGCCACTGCCTGGAAAGGGCCCTGTTCTTCTGGAGAGGCTACTGACAAGGACCAGGGATGTTTTTAGGATGGCATCTGAGTGTGCTGAGACACTCACCCCAATGAGGCAGAAGCTCAGTCGTCTAAACTGAGCAAATGTAACACACACGACCACACGATGCAAATGCACGAGGGAGCAAAGCCACAGGTCTACCTGCGTGTGGCTGCTCCAGACGTCCCTGTCTTCCAAAACACCACAGTCCTAGAGTAGACTCCACTGGGAATCCATCCCAGGGGCTAGGAAAAATGCCCCAACTGCATGTATAGCTTAAAATTATTCTGTGATCTCAACTGGGGGAGTGAAGAAAGGAAAGAATTCTCATTTGGTAGGATTGAGAAATTATCTTTTTGAGGGGGGACCTTAATGTTTTGTTGAAAATATTAACTGTTTAATGCAGTTGTGTTTCATGCCCTTCGTTCTACAATGAGGTCTTGTGGGTTATTTTCATAGTGTGGTCCACTGAGAACTTCAGGTCTTTTCTTTCCATACTTGCTGCAATCTGTCACTGCCCAAGCTGCGCCGGTGTTGCACACATCTGAGTGTGTGGATGGGGGGTGAGGGGTGGGAGTTGAATACGTCCCTTTGCATGTGTCTCTAGTGAGTTCAGTTTGGGTAGGTTCTGACCTCTCCTCCCGCTTTTTTGAAGGGAATCAGTCTCCTGCTCACAAACTTGGCTTTGTTTGTCAATGAATAAACTGCTTTTCATCCCGCAGTCTGGGTAGGAAACCGAAACAGCCCAGACTCAGGGTGGACTAGTACGGGACAGCATCTGCAGACTCCCCTCCCACCCCCTTCTCTCCACAATGGGCCACTGAAAATGCCTCTTGAGTTACCAACTCCAAGCAGTCTTGAGCCATCTAATAAAGAGAACTGGTGGTCTTGAAGATACCTGTCTCCATTTTTATCTGTAATGACATTCCACGTGGATCCGTCATGGTACTCCACGTGGACAGCTTTTTTGTTTTCGCATTTAAATATTCATTTTCTCTCTCCGGTGCGACTCCCCAAGAGCATCCGCACAAATCCTGCCTGAAGACACCTTTTACTTTCAAAGCACCAGGCACTCAGCTATTAGTTTTAACGTCTGTTTGTAAAAGTCGGCCCTAAAATTTAAAATTCAATGGAATCTCTCCAACATGGTGCGATCACAGTTGTGAGTGGCTCTTTTATAAACACCAGGAAAAGAATAGAATCTTCACTTCTTTTTTGAGGCTGCTGCAGCTGCTGCTGCTGCCTTGGTTACAGCCAAGTGGATTCTCGACAAGCTCTTAATTTGAACGGGCTGTTTGCTTTCTGCGAACAGGAGGCAAGCCTAGGTACCATGTCCGCTAACCGCGGGAGGGCGGGACGCGATGAATCACCTCTCTGCTTTATGCGACTAGCTCTCAGGTCCCCTATGGCAACAGTGCGAGTGATGAGGGCTTGCGTTGGCGTGAATAAACTGGATCCCGGATGCCCCCGCCACCTCGAGCAGAGGCTGATTAGTCAATTCTATAGGTAGATGCCACCTCCTCTAAGCACAGAAAGGGACCTGCCTGGAAGGCATGCCTGTCCACTATAGGTCACCTGTACACCTGTCCCGGTCAGTGGTTCCAGGCCCAGGGCCCAAATCCGTGGGGTTAAGAGCTTCTGGACAATTTCAGAGCCTGTGTTGGACTGGCGCTCACATTCCCCTCTCAGCTGCTCACCTGCTGAGAGCCTGGAGGGGAGGAAATGTCACGAGATGGTATCCCCTCTCCAGCTTGTCGATGCTGCAGTTGTGAATGACTCGTCTAAACAGGAGAAAGATTGTAAAGTCGAGCACATAGAACAGTGACGGGGTGGGCAGGATGCCCCGTGTCAAACCAGAGGGGAAGAAAAGCCAGAAGCCGGGGGCCAGCCGGTGGGTTGGAGGCGAGAAGACCACAGCCAGGAGTGCGCTGATGTGGAGACAAGGGAGCTAACAAGAAGCAGAAGACACAAAAGAGGTGAAACGGCCTTGACATTGTCTGCAAATCCTTTGACATTTTTCCTAATGTCCCCGTCCGTAAACATGGGCCATCCCTAGTGTCTTGCTCGTGATGGGTAAAACGCAGCAGAGGTGGTCCCCTGCATTTTCTGTGGCTTACTTGCTACACAACTCCCTTGGGCCACACACCCTTGGAGCTCTGAGCCACCACAGAGAAGTTGGCCACCTGGAAGCCACCTTGCTGGAGAGACTACAGAGAGGTGGCCCCAGGTGGCCCCTGCTCCTAGTGGTCCCAGCCCAGGCCCCAGGCACATGGCGAGAGAACATCAGAGGGTTTCAACCCCGAGATCCAAGAAGCTAAAGCCCAGGGGGGCAGAAACAAACCATTCCCATGGGCAGTTTCCTAAGAAGCATCCAATTGTGTTGTTTTAACAAACAGCACCGAATATTGGCACGGATGGTTCTGCAGTCACAGTAACCGGGCTGTGGGGGATGATGATCCTGTAAGCAAAGGCGGAGGAAAGTTCTGGAAGGAAGGATGCTAACTCTGGGGGGAAATGGGCTCTGGAGGGCATTTTGATGTCTTCTCATGGCTGACAGCAGAAGAACTAGAAAAACAATTATATTACATTTCTTGTCTTTTTTTTAGTAATTTAAATATTACATAAACCCAGAGAACAACATTAAAAAACACCCATGCTCCCAGCACCTGAAATTGGCACTTGACTTTTATTTTAGATGATGTTTCTTTCCCTTCTCCTGAATTCCTGTCACCCTGCCCCTTTCACACACCCACTGGCCTCTCGGTCATCGACTTTCTACCCAGTGCTGAGACTCTGCTGCCGCAGGAAGTCCTACACCCTGCCTTCGTCCAAGCCCAGGTCATGCACCGTCACGTGCTGGGCACTTGGTGTCAGGGGTTGGCCTGGCAGAAGGACCTACATGTTCCCAGACTGGACTGGCCTCCACCCCGGCCCTGGACCCTCTTCTGACTCCTGGACAACCTCAACCCTCTAGACCAGCGACTCTCAACATCTGACATGCATCAGAACCACCTGGAAAGTTTATTAAAACAGATTCCCAGACCCCAACCCCAGAGATCTGGATTTGGTAGGTGCGAGATGAGGCCAGAGAATTTGCATTCTAGCCAGCAAGCTCCTAGGTGCTGCTGTCCCTGCTGGTGTGGCAACCACACCAAGAATAACAAAAAGTTATTATTTATTTACAGCCCAGGCCTGTTGTTTGATACTGGATTGTCCAAGGGGCAGGAGTCACTCATCTTGGATAATTCAGATGTATACATTCACTCAGTGATCTGCTGGAAGTGTCAGAATCCCGGGTTTTGGCACCAAAGATGTTAAGGTGGGAGTCTGCCCTTGGTTCTTGGTGTTCTTGGTGGGTTCTTGGCCAAAGAATGACCAAACACACGACAATGTCAAGTCCAGACTATTACCCCAGTCTTTACAAGACTCCTTTCTTATTTTCAAAGTTTTTATTCTATTTTCATAATAAAACACTGTGGCCCCAAGGAAAAATTTTTTTTTTCTAACGTGGCAGTCAGTGTGCTAAAGAAAGGGCCTGAGACGTCAAAGACAAAGCTTTCGGGGACACCCAGACTTTGTGGTCAGGAAGAAGAAAAGGAACCTGCAAGGGAAACAGGGACCTGAGTAGTCAGACAGGCGGGAGGAGAGTCGGGAGCAGGGGGTTGGGTAGAAGCTCAGCGAGGGGAGAGCATCTGCAGCACCGAGCAAGGCTGAGCATTTCGGGAGAACAAGAGCCGAGAAACGACATGGGCCAGCAGTTTTGTCCAGGTAAAGTGAAGGTATCTAGGTAACGTGCAGATGTGAAAGGGTTAGCTTTAAAAAGGAGAACTCGCAGTTTTCCTCTGAGAAAGGAGGGAAACAGGTGATGTTCTTGGTGTCCAGGCTGGAGAGAGCAGCAGGAGAGGAAGCGAGCTAGCCAGGGCAGCAGGGGGCGGTGTGCAGCTAGGCTCTCCGCCCATCCGGGAGGCCGGCAGGGCCCAGGTGCGCTGCGGCTCGCTGCCTGGAGCTGCGATTTCTATCCTGGCTCTCAGCAGACGAGAGCTGCTTCTCCATGCAACCCACGGAGGTCACTGGTTTTCCTCTTGGAAGCGGGGCCCCTTCCCCGCAGCTGGAAGGAAGTGGGAACGCGAGTCCCTGTCATCACGTAGAGTCCCTGAATGTCTCTGGTGCATTTTCTCAGCAGATGGGCCGTGAATGTACGTATTCTCCCCAAAATGCAGGCTAAGATGATAAATTTAGCTGACAGATTCTCCCTTCCCCTTCCCTGCTCTCCCTCCAACTTCCCTGTGTAAAGTCATTTGCATGTGGTGCAGAACAGCGCCAGAGTGGGGCCATCTAACCTTTGTTCCCAAGTATCCCAAAGGTGATCTCTTAGGAAAGGGAAAGAGAACTTTTCTACGTCTATCGTCCGGCTCTAACATCTCCTTTCCATGCTCCAAATGGACTGGAATTCTGTCTCATTTCATTCTTTTAATTTTTGGTTTACCACTTACCCCAAAGATGAGAAGAAAAGCTGCCCTTTCTGGGATGCACAGGTGAGTGAGTTTCCTTTGCTCTGTGCCCGTCTTGAGACCTGACGTGGTGCTGTCCCACAGCCCACCCACGCTCCAATTGGACCCCAGAGATGTAGACGAGCAATGTTGAGTTTACTGATGCTTTCAGGAGAAATTAGAGGATAAGAATCCGTTTGCATCCAACAGAAAATATTTGATAAAATCACCTGAAGAGAGCCTCTGCCTTTTCTTCTCTTGGACTTAGTTCTTTTCTCCCATGAATGCTCTTTTGGGCGACCTTTTCAGGGGAGACGTTAGCTTTTACTCCTTTCTGGATCATACTCTTCCCCTCTTGCATATCGTTTTTTTAGTAGAATCATTCAGCTCTCTTTGTTCTCCAGTGTGCCACTCATACCCACCACCTCTCTCGGCCCACAATGAATATTCCTTGGGCTGGATCCTCTTTCGAAAGCAAAGGGTCTGATTAATATCAATTTTTATCTCTGTCACGATTTCACAGGATATTGACTCTCAGAATCCTTTTGGAGGGTTCGTACTTTGGTGACAAGTCTTTGCCATTGATCTTAGATTCCTGCTCTCATCCTTGGAGCACAGGGAAAACAACGGGGAAGTTAGAGGAATACGGTCGTTGGGTTTAGGTGAAAATCATATGTTTTTGAGAAAAGCAGCCATAGAAACATGGAGAATCAAAGTTTCTTGCAATGAGAAAACAGAAGCAAAACAATTCACTTTTTAAAACCGCCGGACAAGACAGACCTAGTGGTAACACATGGGTGTGGGAATTGGTATTACGGAAATAATAATCTCTTGCTGCCCTGTAGCAAGATTGAGGTAAGAAATAACTAACTTGGGCAAATGCATGTTTAAAAACAACAACGCAGTCTAAACAATTTCTATGAAACGTTTTCTTCTGTATAACGCAGGGGACTGAAGGGTCTGTAGGAAGCAGAATGGAGCTTAAGAAGTAGACACTGACAGACACAGAACAAATCTGTATGATAATCGCAGACAGTGAATATAACATCTCAAATACACAGTGAGTAAATGAGTGAAGCAGCAGTAAGTTAGAATTCATTTGTATGTCTAAGAGATAGCATCACATTTAATCATGAAATAAAGAAACAGAAATCCATTATGAAACAAAAAGTCATGGCTTTATCTGAAAGGCAACGCCCAATGCCTCATGAAGAGAGCTATCGCCTGCCCTTTACAAAAGAAAGAAAAGAAAATCATGAAAGGTTCGGCTCTCTACCTGGAGAAGCAAGTGAGATTAACTCATTTAAATGAACTTTATTTTCTGAGCAGAATCTACTTGCTTCTTAAAGGACCTCTAAATGTCATTTTTTCCCCTCTGACAAATGTGTCTTTGAATTCCCATTTCTGCTGCTGCCTGAGCCTTTTCTGTGATAAAGTATCTGCAGTATACACTGTGTTCTAAATTTAACACCTCTTCACTAAGCTTCTCTCTTCTCTTTGGCACCAATAAAGGGTAACAAAGCTCTGGGAATGTGCTATTAAGAGCAACCTGCTGCTTTGCTCCTAGTTTTATGAGTGATAAGGGAGCATCTTCTTATGTTAGTAGTTTTGACAGCACAGGCCAGATCTCAGCAAGCATTTTCTGCAAAGGGTCAGACGGTAAATATGTTGAGTTCTGCAGGTTGTACGGTATCTGTCACGACTACCCCACTCTGCTCTCTTAGTGCGAAAGCAACCATAGAGGTGAAATGAGTGCGGCGGTGTTCCGATAAAACTTTATTTACAAAAGCAGGCCACAGGCCAGGTTTGGCTCTGGTTCTATAATTTCCCGACCCCTTGCAACATAGACTGTAGACCCATCTTCTGATCATTAGTCGCCTATTCATCCTCGAGGAACGATGCCAATACCATAAAAACCCTTTGATGTCACGAGCGGCACATGACGGAGGAAAAGCTAAATGAACATTCTGTTGTTGCTGCTGCTGTGGTGGCTGTTTCTTAATAAAGAATAGCCGTATTTCAAATGGCCAACAAACGTGTGATACAATGCTCAACATCACTAATCACAGGGAAACGTAAACTAACTTCAGCGAGATATCACCTTAGCCCTTTCGGAATGGCCATTGCTAAACTGTCAAAAAACAATAGATGTGGAGGTGGATGCAGAGAAAAGAGAATGCTTACACACAGTTGGTGGGAATGTTCATACTAATTTAGTACAACCTCTGTGGAAAGCAGTACGAGATTCCTGAAAGAACCAAAAGTAGACCTACCATTCGATCCAGCAATCTCATTGCTGGGAATCAACCCAAAGGAAAATAAATCATTTTAACAAAAAGACACCCGCACTCATATGTTTAGCACAGCACAATTCACAATCGCAAAGGTAGGGAATCATCCTAACTGCCCATCAACTGATGAGTGGGTAGA
>NW_012155729.1:4308461-4318963 GCF_000956105.1 Propithecus coquereli
TTATTCATATTGTCACTGAAAGTTTCTACCCTTTGACCAACATCTCCCGTGCCCTCTGCACCCCTGCCCCAGCCACTGACAATCACTTTCCTATCGTCTGTTACTGAGTTTCACTTCTTTAGATGCCACGTATAAGTGGTAGCATGCAGCATTTGTCTTCCTGGGCTTGGTTTATCTCACTTAGCAGAATGTCCTCCAGCAAAATGTCACAAATGGCCGGATTTCCTTCTTTTTCATGGCTGAATAATATTCCACTGTGCATGCATATCACAATTTCTTTATCCATAATAAAATGTTTTTCTAAGGCAGTGCAAAAATGTTCCAACAGATGTAGGTCCAAGTGCTTTGCATATTCGGAAGAGGGATGGCGTCTGTGCATGGGGACTGGGGAATCACAGCGTGGCAGACCTCAGAGTGCCCAGCATCCCCCACACACCCGTTACCCACGTGTGCATCAGTGGAACACAACTTCCATACTTCTACTGTTCACGATGCTTTCTGATACTTTCCTATTCTATTTCATGGCTTAAAATTCTTGGTGGGACCTACTAAGTTGATATAATGACTCACTAATGAATGATAGCCCATAATTTGAAAACCACTGGGCAAAAGATAAAGAGACAGAGACAGAGACAGAGAGAGAGAGAGAGCATGCAAGTGAGCGCAAGGGCACAGGCAGTGTAAGGATAGAGGAACTGAACACATGAGCTGTGTTTTGCAACTAGAACTCTCATGCACTGCTGATGGGTTGCACACTGGTACGATCACTTGGAAATCTGTTTGGCATTAGCTAATAAAACTAAATATACCTTATGAAATGGCTTGTGATCCAGCAGCCCTACTCCCAGGGATAGAAATGTCTATTCATGCCTCAAAAGAAATATATAAGAATGTTCTTATAAATACTGTTCACAATAGGCCAAAGCTGGAAACAACCTAAATGTTCATTAATAGTAGAATGAGTAAGGACAAAGAAGGATAAAAGGACACTCGTAAAAGGGACTCATAAGATAAAAAAAAAAAAAGCACCGCCTCAGATAAATACAACTTGGAAGAGTCTCACTAATACGAATTTGGGTGGAAGAAACCAGGCAAAGCAGCACACACACTTTATGATTCCATCTGTATACAGTTTAAAATTAGGCAAAAGTAGTTGAGACTTTTTTTTGAATAGAAAGCTGGAGATGGCTATGACCGGGATCAAGGGGGACCGTTACATGTCAGTACTGTTTTCTCACCTGGGTAGGAGTCACCTTGGTGCTGTTGACTGTGTGAAAATTCGTCCAGCTGTTCGGGGACACTTTATGCATTTTTCTGTGTACGTGTAATGTTTCCATAAAGAGTTTACTTGCTTTGAAATTTGACTGAAAGCTAATTTGATAAAGCACTTTGGTAAGTGCCTCCGAGTGGCTACTCTGTGACATTCAGAAACTACGATCGTCGCTGCCCTCTCCAAAGTGATCAGAAATATTAAAAAAGAATTTCTAGAAGCTGGAGTCAGGGATGCTGAAGTGTTCCGTGGCGTGGGAAACTTACTCTGACGATGATCTTCAGCACTAAGCATGAAAAGGGAGGATGCTCAATGACACGAGGCTAAGAGCGGAAAGAGAGGAGTCTGACCCATCAGTCTCGTAGGAGAATCATTCGTTGCTAGAAAAATCACCTTTATCTTCAGTTTACGCGGATGGACCTTAGGGGAGAATCATTCGAGACACCAATCCTTGTCTTTTTAGATCCTAAAAGAATTCTCTGAATATAATGAGTCCCAAAGTGCTAGTCACCTGTGTTTCAAGTGTCATACCCTGCACTAGATATTATATAACCACAGACAGCTTTTCGTCAGCATTCGGAGCTCAGAATACACGTGTGCGCACACGACACAAAGACAACACATTTATTATATCAAAGCCTTTATTACAGTCATTTCATGGGGCCCATTTCCTCTGTGAATCTTCAAACCAATTTCCTTGGGAGGCCATTGAAGATAATTCATCCTCATTTTCCATCCATTTTTCCCATTTCTTATTGAAGACCTTTAGCTTTCCGGAACAGAAGGCCCGGTCTCCCTGTGCACACACTCCCCCTCATTTTCCCCTTTTGTTTGTTATATTTTCTTTTCAGGCTTTCTGAGGAGGAGCAAATTGTCTGAAATCTGTTGATGAATCATTTGTTCTCATTGTGTCCTTGCCCTCCAAAAGCCACCGCACACAATACGTTTCCAAATAATGTGCTTCCCCCGCACAGCCCATGTGGCTGCACCGATTTGAAGAGATTCCCCCCTTCTGAAGCTCAAGTAGGTGGCGACAGAAAAGAAATTCTGGGTTTGGTGGCAGTGCTGAGGGGTGACTGAGGGGTGTTTGCTGTCTCTTATTGTATTCCTCATATTTTTATGTGAACAGTTGGCAATTATTCGATTGCAATGCGTAGCACTTTCCAGGTGCCCGTGGCTACTGTCGATTCCTTTAAGATAGCATCTATGTAGAAACTCGGGGTCCTTCACACCACCCAGGTTCACTAGGAATTCCTCATGGTCTTTGACACATCCGTAAAACACTCACACAATAGGAGTATTAAAGAACTAACCCTGGACAAAATTCTGGAACAGGTGGGCTTTTCTTGAATTCCCCATCTCTGTTCCTTCACGCTTCAGACCATCTTGTTCTACTCCACATCCTTGAGAACTCAGGTCCCCGATAAATCCTCTGTTAGGAACTGAAGGTTATGTTCCCCCAAAATCCACATGATGAAATCCTAAGGTGATGGTATTTGGTGGCTGGACGTTTGGGAGGTGAATCTCATCCCCTGCCCTTATAAGAAGAGTCATGCGAGCTTGCCCTCACTCTCTCCTTCTCATGGGGATACAGCAAGAAGGTGGCTGTCTGCAAACCATTAAGAGAGCCCTCACCAGACACCAGATCTTCCTCTACCTTTAACTTGGACTTCCAGCCTCCAGAACTGTGAGAAATAAACTTCTATTGTTTGACGCCCTGTCTACGGTGTTCTGTTACAGCAGTCCGAGCAGACTAAGACATCCTCCCTCTAAGGTGCTTATCATCCCAGGAATTTGGGAATGGAAAAGCCTCCATTTACTGGTTCATTGGTTGGTTCATTTGTTTCACACGTATTTATGACATATCAGCTGTGTGCAGGCCCTGAGCTAGACTCTGGGAGTACAATGGTGAGCTATAAGAATGAATACTGTTTCTTTCCATAATCTAGGGGGAGAGATGGCCTTAGCAAATAGTCATAAGGAAGTGTGCAATTCCAGTGATTTCAGGTGATCTGAAGTAGCAGATAGATGACACCACCAAAGCATATTATTGTACTCATCAAATGCCCATGGGATACTTATCACATGCCGGGCACTGTTTCACGTGCTTTTCAAATACTAATTTAATCTCCTAACAACCCGAGGAGGGAAGCATTACTATGACATTGATCCCATTTTACAGACGGGAAAACCGAAGCACGAGAAGTTAAGTAGCTGTGATTCCACAGCTCAGGGGGCACAGTGGGTGCAGAGCAAAGGCAGATTCGGAGAAGAGTGGAGACCTGAGAGCGCCAACGGTCCTTCCCCCCGCCCCCTGCCACCACCCACCGCCTGCCTTCTGTCTCGGACTGGCTGTTCGGTGGCTTTATCTCCTGGCCAGCCCAGCTGGGTGCAAACCTCAGAAACGACTGCTTTGACAACGGTGGCTCACCTTGCGGATTTTTTCCCCTTAGAAAAGAAATCATTTACTGAAGCAGTAAGAGAGCCATCTCAATACGCCAGAACACAAGAGTCCTGGCAGTTGATCCCAGGGAAAATGCTTATTTCACAGATGGTTCGTAACTCTTTCGGTCATTTGTATCATCCTCATAATCACTAATAACTTGACAGTGGGTCAGCTCCTCAAAACAGGCCGAGCACCACAGGGGCAGCCCTGGCCAACAGCGGAGGGTGGGATCTTGGGGGGATCCGCTCCATCCTCCCTCCTAGCTGCAGGCGGTTGCCAACAACCCCGGGCGCTCCTTGGTTCGTAGATGAATCACTCCAGTCTCCGTCTCTGTCTTCACGTGACGCTCTCCTCCGTGTCTCTTCTCTTCTAAGGACACTAGTCATTGGATTCGTGTCCACACTACACCGGTATGACCTGATCATATCTGCAAAGACACTATTTTCAAATAAGCTCACATTCTGAGGTCCTGGGTGGAAACAAATTTGGGGGGGGGCACAGTTCGACCCAGTAGAGTTGTCAAAGAGCAAGTTATTTTCAGATCTGTTGACCAGACAAACATGGGTCTGGAAGAAAGTGAGAAACCCGTGTGTTTTTAGGAATTGCTTCAGAGGAAGCCCAGTCTCGACCGCCTGGCTCGTGTCTACCATCCACTTTGTCTTCTCAACACGCACTTCAGCTGGTTCCAGCAGATTGTCATCCTAACGAGATCGTCATCTAAGCGGCCTTGGCACATGTGAGCGCAGAGATCAAGGGGCAATCCCTATCAGAAGTGAACCTTCCTAGAGATCTGATCGTTAAAACGTTTTTTAAAAATTTAAACTCAGGACACTGGGAAGTACACAGGTTCAAAGTCAGTCAGAACCGGGCTTGGAAACCGTCTTCACCGTTCATTAGTGGCGTGAACTTGGACCGGCCAGTTAACCTCTCACTCTCCCAGTCTCCCTGTCTGTAAAACGGCAGTAACAAGACCTCTCCGGTCTCCCTTCTCCAGGGTTATCCTGAGAATTAACGAAGAGGACGTGCAAACTACCAGCCCGAGTAACTGTCACGTAGATGACTCTCGATGAGCGGTGGCGTTACTATTCTTGGAGCTTCTGCTTTGACAGTGACCTGGGCGCTCTGGCTGGATCAGCCCACAGCCTTTTGTACCAGCATCAACCTGCACGTCTCAGCAAGGGATGGGGTCAGCCCGCCGAACACTTCCCGTGGGTGGTTTCCATCGCAGTGTCCCCAGGTGTAGGATGTCACAGCCGCGGCACACAGAGTTCACGGGAAGGTTGCTGCTCCCATGGCTGTGACGTTTTTCCAGAAGGAAAAAGAAGAGGAGATGCAATGAGCTCTCCTCACGTGCCGCGCACCCTTTGCCCAAGTGTGAATCAGACTCCTCAACACACACCTGCATGATGGGTTGTAAACTCAAGGAGGACAGGACAGGAGTGTGTCTGTCCTATCTCATTCTTCAGTACATCCTTGGTGCCTGAAACAGTGCCGTGCAGGAGATAGGATCTGAACAAGAATAAGGTATAATAATGATGACGACACCTGTTATCATGTTGTGTCTACCATGTGCTACCCCATCCTTAAGTATGATCACACCTAGTGCTCACAGCAGCCTAGCCAGGATCCTGTTCTCAGACTAGGAAACTGAGGCACAAAGAGTTTAAGTAACTTGCCCAGTATGAGACCCTCTCCTGCTTCCTCGCTCCCTGTCGGAGTCGCTGCTGCTCGTGCCTCCCCGAGATCCCTGACTTGACCGGAGAAGAGGAGCAGAACCCTGCACGGAAGGCCTAGAACTGCACCCCCCCGGGGTACAAAGGAGGGCAGAGACATAGAGAGGCAGAGTCAGAGAAAGAGAGGAAAGCGGGGAAATGAGAGAGAGAAAGGGGAGGAAGAAATGTGTTCAGCATCACCAAGGAAGCATGTCCTTGGCTCCAAGGAACAGTTTCCTGGCAGCTGCTGCATAAGGAGTCAAGAACAGCAGCCAATCCGCTCCTCGGGACGCGGGTGGACACCTCACTGATGCCACTGACACCTCCAAGGGCATCAGCTGGGTGCTGAGACCTCTTTCCAGGGAACTCAGACTCCTGTCCTGGAACGGGTATGATTAAGCAGCAGGGGCCGCGGCACATATCCCAGAAAGGCACAACTTCCGGCTCCAAAATAACTATAATAATACTAACAATAACAACTAATTATAATGAGACACAAATAATTATAGAAAATTAACCTGGGAGGACAAGTAGAAGACACAGGCACCGGAATTTCACATTTAAAAAAACACATACACACAACCTGTCCAGCACAGCGTGAGCACACACCTAGACGTTGTTAGAAGCCGTCCAGACAGTTAAGATGCAGTTTCTAGAGTACTCTGGCACCCGTCCTTTGCCTTTGTTTTGAGCATCCTTCCTGGCAGCCACCACCCCACCTCCTCATTTTCAGAGTTTCTTTCTCTTCTTACTGAAGTTTCTTTCTGCAAATACTCTCGAGGTCACTTAATCAGACGAAAGCAATGAACATTTCCCCCAAAATATAACACATGCAAAATTTTGCAAATTTCATGAAATTTATAGATTCCCTCAATACCCATTTATATATTCTCCTGGGGTCTGTGGGCTCCCCCAAAAAACAATTCTATAGGTGGCATTATATAAATAAAATGTCAAGGATGAACACAAGCACAACCTACAAGAAGTACCTTGGGTTATTCTGCCAACATCACACAAAACTCTTCCAGAACTTGGCCCAAAGATCTCAACTCCCATGCACCAACATTCTTGAGTTTGACAGTTAGAGTGATCAAGGATAATCTATTTGTTCCTTAGGGAAGAGGCAAATTATTTACTGGGGGCCTCTTAAATCCCAATCCTGGTCTAGGGACCTTTCTGTTGGTTGTTTATTCCAACTGTCTGTTGGAAAATGGTTCCAAGGAGCACGGCATAGGGGCAGAACCCTCTGGAATGTCACGCAGTCTGTGTCTGCAGCAGCCAGAGACCCAGCTCTGCATACTGAGGCCAAGCAACCCACCCACGTAGACCCCCGGCCGTAGTTTGCACTGGACAGTCCTCTAATTCAGCAACTTAGGTTCTGTGGAAGACTGTAATTTCACTGTTTTCCTAATCCCTGCAAAATTAATCCAGACACCCCCACACTTCCCTGTGGATCTACCTTCTTGGGTACACACAAGCCCGTGAAGGCCTCTGTTCACTAAGCAGACCTACACCACCTCCCACTGGTCTCCACAGCTTCCCAACCCGAGGCTTTGGTCTGCGACTGGTGCTAATCATATTTCGCTTTTTGGGGCGAAGAGCTTTGGCAACATGACCGGCCCCCTGGCAGGTGCCTTCCTCTTTCTTGGCCTTGTTTTCAACTTGTGGTGAGTCCTTGCTACTTGCCGTGCCCTTTATGGTTTCCTGAGACTTTCCCCACACCCCAGCCAAGCGATCGCACCGAATTCCACTTCCCTTACACCTTCACATATGCACTCAACTACATGCACACTACTAAGCACATAGCATCAACTTATTAGCAAAAGGATAGCAATACATTAATGCATTTCTCTACCTCCAATCTTTAATTATACTAATTCCGCTAACCCTTGAGATCAATGCTGACCAACCACGTGTTTGACTTGATGGAGTTTCTGGTTGATTTTCAGTCAACAGGCAGTCTTTCTGGCTGGCTGTCCTTTCCTTAAATATCATATTATTGTCCTTGTCATGGTGATTATCATCTAAGATGGCTCTGCTAACGGCAGAAAATATTAATAGAAGAGTTTTGGTTGATTGGTGTGATGGTTGGCTGGTTGGTTGGTTTGTTGACTTTAGCCACTGAACCATGAGAAATGTCTTGGCGATCCTGCCACAAATCAGGATTGTTCATTGTAAAGTACCTGCCGGGGGTGGCCGCATGGAGCGGCTCCTTCCCTTGCGCTGCGTCCCACACTAAGTCCACCAACAACTGCCCTGCACTGGCCTCTGCTTTCCTTGCTGTTTTCATTGGAGTCAAATGACTTAAAATCCTTCTCTGGTTGCTTAAGTAAAATTGTGGCCACGTCCAGAACCCCCCATAAACCCAGACGTGGCACTGTCCTCAGAGCTCAGACAACAGTAAGCAAAGAAAAAAAAAGCAGCAAGAAAGAAATAATATCTCCAATACCCTTGGCCATGAACTGAACTTACATAGCAGCCAGTAATACCAATTAAAATGACAAAAATGACAAGAAAGTCATTTTTTTTTACTCACAGCCTGAATTCTAAATCCAGCATTTCCTTTGGTTCTTGATATATTGTTCCTAAAGTACAGTATTTTCTCCAAACTTAGCTGCAGAGGTGGAGGGGAAACAAATCCTTGGATTTGTTTTAAGAGCTAAATTGCATCCTAAGATGCCATATTTTTGGTATATTTTACACTCGCGCTTCAGATGAAAGCCACCTCTGTGTTTTGTGCTCCCCTTCGAGCTACTACACAACCTGGAACAAATCACTTGTTCATATGGTTTCCTCAATCTGTACATCGAACATTGGGTCAAGTGAAATATTTCTTACTCTCGGGGGCACCAGGGGTCTGGCAGAAGGACGATGAGTAAACTAAAAGGTGTGAGTACCACCTAACGAAGCATCTGTAATTCCTGCCCTTCGTCCAGGCTACCAAATCAGTAATGCCATTTTAAGAAGGATCAACCTGCTTTCTATTCCACCCCTCAGAAACGAAAAGAGCAAAGTAAAGTACAACATTAAAATTCGAGTATTCTGTTGGGAGAAGTTTCAGGTGCTAGCAGGAGCCGGGCTGTTAAGTGTACAGCACCTCGCTGCCTGCGGGGGCAGATGGCACTTACTGTGTCAGTTCGGGCTGCAGTAATCCCAGGCGGAACGTAGCGTCAGGGAAGACATTTGACATCGTATTTTTCACGGCCGAGAATGAGTTCTTACAGCGCTGATGGTGTCAGTGGGAGCTGAAGCCATTGTGGTCTGAACATAACATGAGCACAAATGGATCATCAGCTTCTGGGCTATAAAGAAAATGGAGAAAGTCTTGTAAGCACAACAGACTGTTTGAAAAACTAAAATAAAGATACATCTGCGTTTCCCAGGTTTTACGAAGCCCTATAGCAAAGTTACAAACCACCGATGTACAATCATGCGTCACTTAACGTGGAGGATGGATTCTGAGAAATGCGTCCTTAAGCTGTCTTGGTGGGGACGTCGCAGAGTGGACTTACGCAAACCTAGATGGTACAGTGCACACCCAGACTGTACGGCGTAGCCTGTCGCTGCCAGGCTGCAAATCTGTACAGCCTGTGACAGTGCTGGATACCGTAGGCAACTGTAACACTGTGGTAAGTACTTGTGCATCCAAATCTATGTACACGTAGAAAAGGTGCAGTAAAAATATGGTCTAAAAGACAATAATTGGGCAGGGAACAGAGGTTCACGCCTGTAATCCTAGCACTCTGGGAGGCTGAGGCAGGAGGATCGCTTGAGGTTAGGAGTTCGGGACCAGCCTGAGCAGGGGCGAGACCTCGTCTCCACTAAAAATAGAAAGAAATTAGCCAGGTGTGGTGGTGCGCACCTGTAGTCCCAGCTACTTGAGAGGCTGAGGCAGGAGGATCGCTTGAGCCCAGGACTGTGAGGTTGCAGTGAGCTATGATGACGCCATTGCACTCTAGCCTGGGTGACAGAGTGAGACTCTGTCTGGAAAGAATATATATATATAACTGGTGCACCTGTATAGGGCACTTGCCATGAACGGAGCTTGCAGGATTGGAAGTTGCCCTGGGGGGTGAGTGGTGAGTGGTGAGTGAATATGAAGGCCCAGGACATCACAGTTCTATACACCTGGCGGGACAACACGTTTGCTCACACAGCATCCCCACAAACACACGAGTAATACGTTACACTATGACGTTAAGACGGCAACGACGTCCCTCGGCAATAGGAATTTTTCAGTTCCATCACAATCTTATGGGACCCCCATCATATATGTCATCCGTCATTGACCGAAATGTCCTTATTCGGCGCACGACCGTACAAACTTTCAGTGACTGAATCCAAACCGAGGCTTTCTCAACCTCACTGTATGTGACCTCTCAAAACAACAGACTTTCTTTTGTTCCTGAGCAATATCAGCTCTTGCAGCGTTGGGAAAACATACAATACCTTTGAAACTCCACGTGTAGGGAGACATTGTACGGTCAGGAGAACGCGACTGATGAACCAGCACTCCAAGAACAAATTCGCTCTGCGGTTTATTCTAGAACTCATCTGACACCTCAGCCTTCGTCTCTGCACTTTAAGACACTTAGCGCATCTGAACTTCCCTTGCATAGTTCTAAATAAGGTCAAGTTCAGCCATTTTAAAACACACGGATCCAACACGTGACACTGAATAAGATAAAAAGATCATTATCTGTATGTTTAACTTTAAATCTAGAATTCTAGCATCAAAGTGGATTAAACCTAGTGGATTCAACCTATTTCCTGGGTGATAATAATCGTTAATAATATTGACATTTGTCTAATGAGATTAACTATAAATTCTATGTTTGAAAGGACATTTTGTCAATGAATATATTTCATTCATTTTTCAAATGTCTGGAAGATTTTTCATGCATGTGTTTCAGGTTTTTTCAAACATTCAGAACAGAGAAAGTTATCACCACGAAATAGGTTCCTGCTGTTTCATAAATACTGCAGTGAGTATGAACAACTTGTCAAAAAGATATTAATGAGAATTGTGTTATGAATGCAGTTCAGTTTGACAATCCTTTCATAGCAAAAGTGA
>NW_012155729.1:4322358-4323209 GCF_000956105.1 Propithecus coquereli
CTGCCTCAGCCTCCCGAGCAGCTGGGACTACAGGCACATGCCCTGATGCTCGGCTAATCTTTCTATTTTTAGTAGAGACAGGGTCTCGCTCTTGCTCAGGGTGGTCTCGAACTCCTGACCTCAAGTGATCTTCCTGCCTTGGCCTCCCAGAGTGCTAGGATTACAGGCGTGAGCCACCACACCTGGCCTAACTGGGGAAATTTGATTATGGACTAGGCATGAGATGATACCAAAGATGATATTTTTGTGTTAGCTGTAACAACAGCACTGTAGTTCTCTAAGAAAATGTCCTTATTTCTTAGAGAGTTCATGAAAAGCAAACATGGAGCTCCTGGCAACTCACTTCTTTCCTGGTCTCCGTGGGTTAACCAGCCTGGCTCACTGGCCTGGGCCTGTCTGCAGTGAGGCAGCAAGGTCTTGGGCTGATGTCCACATTCCTGTCAAGGAAGGTTGGTCCCAGGCCCTTGTATGAGGACCTTGGCCCTCGGTGTGCCTGGAGTTATTCCTGGGCCTTGAGATGCTCTGATATATTTCTCGCTATTTAAAGAAACTAGGTGTGTGTCCCCATCGCCTCCTAGGCTGGAAGCCCCAGGTAACACAAATACAGGGCCCTCTGTGCTAGAGCTCTGGCCACCACACACCTCGGACATCAACGCCTGGCTTATGCCATGGAAATGGGGTGCCGGGGATTTGCTGGGCCCTCTGCTACTTCTCTGCTTGTAAATTAACACTCAAACGCCGTTGGTAGAACTGCAAACTAGTGCAATCCCTAGGAAAATAGTACGGAGATTCCTCAAAGAACTAAAGTAGACCTATCATTTGATCCAGCAATCCCACTATTGGGTATTTAC
>NW_012155729.1:4324754-4328845 GCF_000956105.1 Propithecus coquereli
TTGTGCAAATTGCAAAAAGCATGGGGCATGATGCCTGCCCTGGTGGGGCGTGACGTCTACCTGGGAAAAAGCCTCTACACCCACAGGCAGTCGCTGACAAATCAAGTAAGGGCTGCACAGCGTGTCTGGAATATAGGTATAATATGAGTTCAGAGAAGAGAAAGAACATTGTAGGCAGGAGTGATCCGGGAAGATATATATCCCTGAAGCTACTGGGAAAAAAATGGAGCAATTTTTTCCCCTTAATTGTTAAAAAAAAAAAACAAAAAAAACACATACACAACATAAAATCAGCCCTCTTAATCATTTTTAAGCGTTCAGTACTGTGGTGTCAAGTATATGCGCCTTGTGCAACAGATCTCCAGAGCTTTTTCAATCTGCAAAACTGAAGGCATCTCTCTGTACCGCCAAGCCCCCACCATTCCTCCATCCACTCTATGTCTTCCAAAAACATATGACATTTCTCGTTTTCTGCTGCACCTATTAAGAAGCTCCTTTTCCCTATGAATCGATACCATTATCACTTCCATCTTTGTAGGGGAAGATTGGGCCAAGAGAACACATGCAACCAGTCCTACACATCCATACAGACCCTTCCCAGACCACTAGAAATGTCTGAATACGAGATCATTGTTCTGCTTGGGGTTAGTGGTCACCATAATAGAAAATGCATCAAGAGTTATCTTGAACTAATAAATTAAAAAGAAAGACATCACTGCTTTTTAGGACAATCTGATAAGATAAGACCAGAGCTGTTTGAGTGTGATTACGGCTGTTCACGCTATGTCCCTCTGCGGTACAGAGAGATGCCTGCAATTTTGGCAAAAGTGGGGATGTGCTTTTGAGAAGGGACACATTTTTCCTTACAGAACTGTTAAGAAGCATAGTTCTAAGAGGGAAGCACGTGGCTGAAAACAGACTTGTTTCACGGCTGCACGAAGTGCCATCGGACACCTGCTCCATGTTGCTCACCCTGTCCCTTGCAGCCAAGTAACCACCAGTCCCCTCTCTGCAGCAGGAAACAAGAGAGCTACTCTCTGAATAAATTGAACCTAAGATGCTCTGATTTGGGGGCTTTAGGCAGAGAAGACAGCAGCGTGAGATGTAAGGCTGAAAAGAGAGGATTAAGTGAAAACTCCACCCTGAACTTCAGGACTCCAGCCTGGGTCTGTCCTATTGGCCCCAGACACCAGATTCCTCCACTATGTGCATGAAAATAAATTTTAGTTTCGAAATGGTATAAGAGTGATTATCTCCTGCAATTATGCCATGCTGTATCTATTACAATGTCAATTATTATTAATAATTTATTCATAACCCAAGTGCATTTAGAATAGATTCATTATAACATTATAGGTTCGATTAATAAGTCAAGTATGATAATTTACTCTTGGAATTAAAAATAATCCCATAATACATATCACCTGGCAGTGCTGTCTTCTGAATAACAATTTAGAAGAAGTAGACTCTTCCTCCCAGCATAACACGCTAGAGTTTCTGTGCAGTCACTTCGGTCAAATGATAAGTTTCCCCATGATTTCTCTGTTTTCACATCTGTTCCTCTTCTAGGGCTAACATTCATTTGTTTGCTAATTTGTTTTTTTCCTCCATAGAGTTTTGGTAAGTGTCAGCTGAGTTTGACAGCAATAGTGACTTCTCTGCTTATACGAGTGCGACTGCTCTGGGAGCTTTACCGAGAACCAAATGACTGTTAGTTGATTAGGATTCATTACCCTCTATGACTTCCATTTCTCTACATAATAGCACTGTGATTACTTTCTAAACACTCTCAGGTTTATAGTCTGATATTTTTAATTCTTCACCAATTCCCCTATGAAGACTAATTACCGCATTACCATCTGACCATCAGATCCTATTTCCATCTGACTATCGGATACTATTTCCAGCCAAGGACTTCACTGGTCAGAGTGAAGTGACCAGGCCAAACTCAGGGCTCAAAAGTTCCGGTTAGGTTTGTTTCTGGGACTGCCCAGCTAGGCAGCTGGAGGACACAGATGCCCTCCAAAGCTAGACCCCAAAACTAGCACAAAGGCACTTATCAACAGCGACGAGATCTCACCCACCATAACATCACGCTATATTGACTTTACTAATCCCGGAGTTTAACAAGTGTTGACCTACCTGATAACAGCTTCCCTGCCCAGAGCATGGAGGAAGTGATGCCAGCTGATTAAAAGCCTCAACTTTTAAGAGTAGTGTCCAAGAGGCTACGGGCTGGAAGGGACTAAATTCCACGAAAAATGCCAAGGACAAAGAAAAAAAGGCATATTTTATTAAAAAAAATAAATGTTGAAGAATAAAAGGGAGCAGAAATACACAGGCCCAGTGCTTAAGAAAATTATGTAATGTCAACAAGTGACAAAGAGAATGACTCAACTCCTAATTTCTTGGTGTTCACATAAGAAAACAGGCAAGCACTGTTCAAAGGAGGAGAAGCTCCAACACAGAAGGAAGTATGCATGCTACGCTTTCACAGAATTCGGGTCATCACACACGTGTCGTGAAGAGCCGAAGTTAGGAAATAAGCGTGTAGATTTGGTCTCGGAAGTGTTGCCATAATTAATGAGAGAATGGGAGAGAAATAAAAGACAGATGGCAGACAAATGCTATCGTAGCCGCGAGAAAAGAAGCAAAGGCGAACTTCGGGAAAGGCAAAGTGGTCACTCTGGTGTGCTCTAAAGGAATTCTAGAATAGAGCTTCCAACAGGTGATGTGGGACATTGCTAATCAATGCAAGAGGGTTAGGAATCGGTTATAAAAGGGATGTCAGAAGCCCGATGTATCTCAATTTCCTGGAGGCATTCGATGAAGTCTCTTGTTCTATCTTTGTTAACAAGGTTGAGGAACGAACACTGGCTGATCGCAGCATAGACGGCCTCGAAGCTACTGAACAAATGCACATGCACAAGGAGTTTGATCAACGGAAGGTAGCCTTTCAAGAGGCAGCTCATGGCGCAGAAAACAATCATGATGAGCAGCTTGGGTTTCGGATGTGGGCCCGGAGTCGCCAGCTGGGTGGCAAGTGGGTGGCACGTTATTTGACCTCACTCTTGGGGCCTTAATGTCCTGATCTGGGTATAAATGGTCATGAGAGTGATGCTGGCATTGTGGGTTGGGACGAGACAAGATGGTACCTGGGAGGGTTCATGCAGGCCGGTACGCTTGGTCGTGAGCACCCAGCAGAGCTCATCTCGCAAGGTCTGTATCCTTGTGGGTTTAAAGAAAATGGGCTCGCTCGTCTCATGATTTCATTTCTTTACCTGGGAGGAATCTAGAGCTAAGAAGGCTTGTCCTCCAACAGTTCCGCCCCAGCGTGACCTCCGAGCTATAGACACACGCCCCAGACAGACTCTCTCTGATTCACAGGTGCTTCTCCCGTTCTGCTGAGTATTTTGACAGCATTTTCTTTTCTTAATGAAGATGAACGCACAACTTAATTTTTAAAAATGCTTTTATTGTGGTAAAAAAAAAAAAACCCACATAGCATAAAATTTACCATCTTAACCATGTTTAAATGTCTAGTTCAGTAGTGTTTAGTATATTCACGTTGTTGTGAAATAGATTACCAAAACTAAGATCATCAGGCGTTGGATTCTCACGGGGAGTGTGCAACCTGGATCCTTCACGTATGCAGTTTGCGGTGGGGTTCGCGCTCCTGTGAGGGTCCGATGCCGCTGATCTGACGGGGGCCGGAGCTCAGGCAGTGATGTGGGCAATGGGGAGCATCTGTGGGTGCAGGTGGCGCTCACTCCCTCCCCTGCCGCTCGTCTCCTGCTGTGCGGACCAGCTCCTGGTGGGCCTTGGACCAGTGCTGGTGAGTGGCCCAGGGGTTGGGGACCCCAGCATTAAACAAGTCCCCATCCCTGCCCCCAGCCCCTGAAACCAACATTCTACTTTCTGTCCCTATAAATTTGACTACTTAGGAACCTCGTATACGTGGAATCATGCAGTATGTGTCCTTTTGTGCCTGGTTTATAACATCCAGAAGGTTAATCCATGTTGTGGCATGTGACATGATTTCTTCTTTCTTAACATTGCATGATATTCCACTGCATGTGATACCACATTTT
>NW_012155729.1:4328895-4331292 GCF_000956105.1 Propithecus coquereli
GGAGCTTTACCGAGAACCAAATGACTGTTAGTTGATTAGGATTCATTACCCTCTATGACTTCCATTTCTCTACATAATAGCACTGTGATTACTTTCTAAACACTCTCAGGTTTATAGTCTGATATTTTTAATTCTTCACCAATTCCCCTATGAAGACTAATTACCGCATTACCATCTGACCATCAGATCCTATTTCCATCTGACTATCGGATACTATTTCCAGCCAAGGACTTCACTGGTCAGAGTGGAGTGACCAGGCCAAAGTCAGGGCTCACAAGGTCCGGTTAGGTTTGTTGCTGGGATTGCCCGGCTAGGCAGCTGGAGGACACAGATGCCCTCCAAATCTAGACCCCAAAACTAGCACAAAGGCACTTATCAACAGCGACGAGATCTCACCCACCATAACATCACGCTATATTGACTTTACTAATCCCAGAGTTTAACAAGTGTTGACCTACCTGATAACAGCTTCCCTGCCCAGAGCATGGAGGAAGTGATGCCAGCTGATTAAAAGCCTCAACTTCTAAGAGTAGTGCCCAAGAGGCTACGGGCTGGAAGGGACTAAATTCCATGAAAAATGCCAAGGACAAAGAAAAAAAGGCATATTTTATTAAAAAAATAAACGTTGAAGAATAAAAGGGAGCAGAAATACACAGGCCCAGTGCTTAAGAAAATTATGTAATGTCAACAAGTGACAAAGAGAATGACTCAACTCCTAATTTCTTGGTGTTCACATAAGAAAACAGGCAAGCACTGTTCAAAGGAGGAGAAGCTCCAACACAGAAGGAAGTATGCATGCTACGCTTTCACAGAATTCGGGTCATCACACACGTGTCGTGAAGAGCCAAAGTTAGGAAATAAACATGTAGATTTGGTCTCGGAAGTGTTGCCATAATTAATGAGAGAATGGGAGAGAAATAAAAGATGGCAGACAAATGCTATCGTAGCCGCGAGAAAAGAAGCAAAGGCGAACTTCGGGAAAGGCAAAGTGGTCACTCTGGTGTGCTCTAAAGGAATTCTAGAATAGAGCTTCCAACAGGTGATGTGGGACATTGCTAATCAATGCAAGAGGGTTAGGAATCAGTTATAAAAGGGATGTCAGAAGCCCGATGTATCTCAATTTCCTGGAGGCATTCGATGACGTCTCTTGTTCTATCTTTGTTAACGAGGTTGAGGAACGAACACTGGCTGATCGCAGCATAGACGGCCTCGAAGCTACTGAACAAATGCACATGCACAAGGATTTTGATCAATGGAAGGTAGCCTTTCAAGAGGCAGCTCATGGCGCAGAAAACAATCATGATGAGCAGCTTGGGTTTCGGATGTGGGCCCGGCGTCGCCAGCTGGGTGGCAGGTGGGTGGCGCGTTATTTGACCTCACTCTCTGGGCCTTAATGTCCTGATCTGGGTATAAATGGTCACGAGAGTGATGCTGGCATCGTGGGTTGGGATGAGACAAGATGGTACCTGGGAGGGTTCACGCAGGCCAGGTATGCTCAGTCGTGAGCACCCACCAGAGCTCATCTCGCAAGGTCTGTATCCTTGTGGGTTTAAAGAAAATGGGCTCGCTCGTCTCATGATTTCATTTCTTTACCTGGGAGGAATCTGGAGCTAAGAAGGCTTGTCCTCCAACAGTTCCAGCCCAGCGTGACCTCCAAGCTATACACACATGCCCCAGACAGACTCTCTCTGATTCACAGGTGCTTCTCCCGCTCTGCTGAGTATTTTGACAGCATTTTCTTTTCTTAATGAAGATGAACGCACAACTTAATTTTTAAAAATGTTTTTATGGTGGAAAAAAAACCCCACATAGCATAAAATTTACCATCTTAACCATGCTTAAATGTCTAGTTCAGTAGTGTTTAGTATATTCACGTTGTTGTGAAATAGATTACCAGAACTAAGATCATCAGGCGTTGGATTCTCATGGGGAGTGTGCAACCTGGATCCCTCGCGTGTGCTGTTTGCGGCGGGGTTCACGCTCCTGTGAGGGTCCGATGCCGCTGATCTGATGGGGGCCGGAGCTCAGGCAGTGATGCGGGCAATGGGGAGCGTCTGTGGGTGCAGGTGGGGCTCACTCCTTCCCCTGCCGCTCGTCTCCTGCTGTGCGGACCAGCTTCTGGTGGGCCTTGGACCAGTGCTGGTGAGTGGCCCAGGGGTTGGGGACCCCAGCATTAAACAAGTCCCCATCCCTGCCCCCAGCGCCTGAAACCAACATTCTACTTTCTGTCCCTGTAAATTTGACTACTTAGGAACCTCGTATACATGGAATCATACACTATGTGTCCTTTTGTGCCTGGTTTATAACATCCACAAGGTTAATCCATGTTGTGGCATGTGACATGATTTCTTCTTTCTTAACATTGCATGATATTCCACTGCATGTGATACCACATTT
>NW_012155729.1:4331697-4344594 GCF_000956105.1 Propithecus coquereli
GCTGTGAACATGGGTCTGCAAATATCTCTTGGAGATCCTGCTTTCCGTTCTTTTGAGCATATGCTAAGAAGTGAAGTTGCTGGATTGTATGCTGTAATTCTATTTTTAAATTTTTAAGGAACCACCACACCATACACACCACATTGTGTTTATCCATTCGTTCACTGACTGACATTCGGATTGCAACTTGCTTCTTAAGCTTTTATATCTGTTTCCATTTTATTTGTAAAACAGGTGTGGCATCCGCAGGAATGTTTTGCAGTGACATATGCTGAGCATAAAGCTCTGTGCCCAGCATGTCAGCAAAGCAGCATCACAGTGTCTTGGGAGCAGAAAACAAGGGAAGAGATCCAGCCCTGGAAGTTTTAACAAGTGCCTTAAAATTTTCCCCATTCCTCAAACAGTGCTCAGGACTTCACAGCTGTGTCCTGGATTTGGACACTACATTCCTAGCACAGAATTTTCCTCTGGGACCATCTCAGCCTTTAGCAGCCCTGCAGATGGGGAGAGAAGCATCCAGTGACACCCAGATGGCACGAAGGACATCCTGATTCTGCATCTGAAAGTCTGAGCTTACGGTTGTCACTAAATTGGTAGAAGGTGCTGGAATTACTCTGGCTTTGCTCTTACGAATCATCACGGAAGGATGGGGCCACCTCCACCCCTGCAAAGGTGCCGGGAGGGGACTCGTTCAGAAGGGAAAGTTAAATACTCCTCGAGAGGACGCCTTCCGGGACTGGAAGATCGGGCTTGGCAGCTGCAGGTAGAGATTTCGGCGTGTTGGGTAGGTCCTGCCTAACTAACTGCCATCTCCACATTCTTCTTCCTGCGCCCATTGAAGAGCAGTACCAGCCTGGAACGCCCCGCCAGCGAGCTTCCCAAATCCCACAGGCAAGGGAATTCCCAATGTGGCAGAGCTTCCTGGGGGGGCACCACGGGCCTGGGGCGGCTCTAGACTTCTCCCCCGAGCTTTCACCTGCTCCAGGATAAGCCCAAAGTGCTCCAAGCGTGTAAGAGAGTATCGCACCGGACTCAACTCCGAAGTGAACAAAAACCAAGGGAGAAGTGAACCAGATCCTCTTTGACAACACATACAACTTAAAGCACAAGGGTGGGCCGGGGGGAGAAGACACAGAGGAAAAGAAGGAAGAAAAGTGATGCAAATTGGGACCTAACCCTGGACACAGCCAGGAGTCACACCAGCAGGCGGCCTGGGCTCGAGTCCCAGCTCCCCACCCAGCCTTGTTACCTGGGCAGGCTACTTACCTCATCTGCCGCCATTCCGCAATCTGTGAAATGGGTGTGAACATCCATGTTAAGTACTAAATAGCGCCTGATACAGAATAAATGCTCAAACTGTGTTTGCAATGACTCTACTTGAAACCCCCCATGGCAGTTCCAGCAGTGCCGTCCCTGTCCCTTCCTCTCCTCCCTGAGCCAGAGTCCCCCATCTCTCCTCCACCAAAACCAGTTCTCAGGAGACAAATGGGGTGTCGGTCATTTCTACAGACTATGAATTTGTTGCAGGCGGTGTTTGCGTTTGAAAGCCTATCAGTAACTGTCAAATACGGTGCCATAGGACATCAGTGCGCACAAAGGGAATCATTTTGGGGGAGGGGAAGAGATTGCTTCCCGGAGAGTCTGCAAACTCAAAGCTGCAGGCAGTGTGGACAGCCAGCCCCCACCTCTGCCCGGGACCAACGCCAGCTGGGAGCAGAAATGTGGCTGCTGTCTCTTGCGGCTACTGTCCGTGCTGGGTCCACATCGCTGGTCCTCACAGGCCCTGAGAAGAGCCGGGTCTCGAATCAGCAACCGTCAGTGCCCTAGAGCCGAAGTCTGTGGAGGAGTCGCTGCGTCACCCTCTCAAACAGAGCAACGGTGTTCAGTGTGTACTAAACGGTGGGCCAGTGGGGAGGGTTTCTTTTAAGAAACTCTCTGAGTTTGCTTTTTATTCAATGGCTTAATAATTAATCAGAGGAAGGAAAGCTACGTTTAAAGGAAGTGGATGGAAAATCGATGAGTAAATGGACATCACCGATTGTGGGAATAAAATCGGGCTCGGCAGCCTGGGCTGCGAGAAGCTGCGCTGCAGACACAAACCCATCCGGCCCTGCTCCCTCCTGCTGCCCCCGGGGCGCAGGGACGGAGATCGGCCAAAGGCTGCGGCAGCCCCCCATTATCACATACGTGGACAAAGACCCCGGCCACAAATTTAAAAAAAAGTTTCAAAAATAAAAATCAAAAGACAGACGTATTTTGGGTGAGCAGCGGTATCTTTGTCTTCAAAAATAAAGAAGCAGCGATGCTCTTTCCCCAGCCTCTCGATTCCTCTACTCTTTCAAATGTTAGCACAAATGGAAAATGGCAACGCTCAAGAAACACACACTTGTTGGAGAAATATTTCCCGCTACTTCTGGCGAGCACATTTAGGATGCACCCGACACCACCCTCCAAATATTGACTTTATGTTTCAGTGACTATCAGGGTTTATCGTCCCTCGAGGTAAATATTGACCTCCGCATCGCCACAGTCAATGTTTACTGTGCTTCTCACTCCGATAAATCTTCCTCTTCACCCAAATGAGAATTCAGACTGCTGCAGCTAAACTAGCGATAAGGAAGGAAAACTTAGAGAGGAGGGCGTCCGCAAACGGCGCAACTCCATCCCGCGCTTTCTGCAAAGGGGGGCCTGGCCGGCAGACAGATCCCGGAGAAGCTGCTAAGCGAGCGTGGTTTGCGTTTGGCATTGCCCACTTCCTTCTTCAAGTTGTAACTTCTCCTACGTCCCATCTAACGCAATTCCTTATGTCCAGTGAAATTCGGTCCGGGGGGACCATCTCTACTCCGGATGGCTCTGTTCACGCCTCTCATCAGCCACCATTCAGCATCTGTCAGCTCGGTCTGTTAGAAAGGACTTGAACTAGGTTTGCTAATCACAGCTCATGGCTGTGGCTTAGCGGAAGTGCCCTGGCCGTATCGCTGCCGAAGGAAACCATTCTTCACTGTGGGATTCTGCATGATAGGGGCACATTCCCAAGGAGCTGTTCTAATAAGGACCCATGTGCTGAACTCTATTCTATGAATCGAATTCCAAAGAGCCCCAGATACTTCTTCGAACTCTAGCTAATGCTCTAAACTCTGCTAAGGGGAGAGGAACTTGGACATTCCCGAATAAATCCCTAAGATTCTACGTGCATCTTCTCTTATGAAGCTAAGGGGTCGATGAGCTGGTCCCCAGCTTCCACGTCCAGAATTGGAAAGTATGTACATGGAGCATGCAATGCACTTTTAAAAATGCTTGTGGAGTAGAAAACGTATACAAAATCCACTGGTTTGGGGACTATTTGTAGTTATCCAGATGGAGGTTGATAGAATGGTGGTATAATGGCCTCTAAATACTCCCACTAGGAAGTAGAATAGAATTCTCTCAACCCATACCGGATTGTGCTTCGATCCTGACTCCGAGAATCAATTTAATAGCCCAAAAATTTTGCTTAGAAGCTTTTCTAAAATGAGGTTCATTTGAACTTTGGTTTTTAGTCTGAATATGTACACTTGCCCGTCAAAGAAGTATTCCTAGACCTCGTTTTTTTCTTATTGTTTTTTCTGTGTTTATTTCTCTTCCCTAAACCCACATACACAATAAGAAAATTTTTCGGAGTTCAGCGATTTGATGAATTACAGGTTATTAGAGACAAAACACGAGAGATTATCTATTTCGATTTGGTCCTTTTGCAGATGAAATTGGGGCCTCTAATATTGATAAGTATGAATAGTTTATGTTCTACTACCCACATATTAAGCTGAATAGAAAGAGATGAAGTCATAAAATGCAGGAATTTTAGCAGACAGCTTCCTAGAACAACATTCTATGACAAAATGCCTGAAGCCAGTGAAAACAGCTAAAGAGAAATCAAGTCTTAAATCTGGTGTTCGATTTGACATTTTCAAATAACTAAGTATACATTAGGGTTTTCTTCCTCCCTGCACATTTCTCTCCATTCTTAATAAAAAATTATTCAATTTGTGGATAAGAGGGTCAAATAAGCGATTTTAGAAGACCTGTAGTATTGATCCACCGGGCACTCATCGCAAGGTGCTTTAACAGGAAATGTGTAGTTTATCACACATCTGTCTTAGGTGGTGGATCCCTAAGGACGGCCTCGTGCATAGTGTTGGAGGCTGATATCATTTGAAAGTGTATTTTAAAAATAGGGTTTATTAGCTTCAGATAAAATAAATCCGAAACTATCAGATTCCTGTTGCAAAATACCTCATGATAATCCCAGCAGCGGCAGAGAATAAGGACTAGATATTTATTTGTGTTTATCGTCATAAACCACAAGACAGAGCAATGCGTGCTATTTCTCCAATCACCTACCACAATTTAAAGAAGGACCTAGAAAACAGAGTTCTTTTTTTTTAACCTCCAAAGTTACTAAGAAATACAAAGACACCGGCAAAACAGAGCAGCTGGCTGGCTTTCTTTGAAAACCTGACAAAACGCATTTATCTGACTCATCGCGATGTCTTCAATGGACTCTCAGGTTGATAAACACCCGGGAGAGAACATCAATTCGTCCTTTTATTTTCAGTTGTGCTTTCCGGGCACTCAACTGTCCATTCCGTGAAGCTGAGAAGTGGCTCTTTGATTGTGTTCACATTTGATTAAGACACTCTGTGCTTGGCAGACCAAAATATACCAAACTGTTAATTGCTTTTTAAAGGAGAATTATGACACTTTTAACAAGCCACGTATCTTACTAAGCCTTGTTCGAGTAGATGCTCTCATTCTGCTGAACTGTCTTATTTTGAGATTTGGGTCCCTAATTGCTTATAAACCATACTGTTTATTGAGTATTAACTCTGGCATGGTTGTTTATGATGGGAGTTTATTGTTTAGTGCCTATAAAAAGCAGTATAAACGAGCTGTGCCTGAAGTGACGCCCCTCCCCAAAACACACACACGCACACGCATGCACGCATGCATGCACGCACGCACTCACAAGCTCACACACACACGCACGCATGCATGCACTCACAAGCTCACACACACACATACACACGCATGCATGCACACACTCACAAGCTCACACACACGCACGCATGCATTCATGCACTCACAAGCTCACACACACGCACGCATGCATGCATGCACTCACAAGCTCACACACACAAAAGCACGCATGCATGCATACACGCACTTACAAGCTCACACACACGCACGCATGCATTCACGCACTCACAAGCTCACACACACACACACACACACATGCATGCACACACTCACAAGCTCACAGGGCTGCACTTAAGTTCCTCAGCGGAAAGAGGAAGTATTGGCAAAATTATGCAGAGGCAGAGCTTCGGTAGCACGTTGCTTGGTAACCAGGAAGCCCTCTGTTGATTCACTGGGGTGTCGGCCATACATTTTCCTCCCTGCATTACCTACAATGAAAAGGTCCGTGACCCAATGAAATATCAGATTAAGTCAAACTATTAACTGGACAAATGCATTTAAAGTGCTCTTGTACCCTGGTTCCATCTGATTAGTATACATTATGTTCTGCCAAGGCGAGCATGAATCATTAATACGTTCAGACTCCGCTGCTCCCTGCAATGAAACATAATAACTCAGCGCAGAGTAATGCAGCCTGTTGTGTTTATAAGACGCAGAGCCTTCAGTTAGCGTGATCTACAGTGTTGTTATTTTGTGGTAAGGACACAAGCTCCCTTTTTTTTTCCTTTTTCTTTAGTAAATAGTGTTTGTCATTCCCTTCAGAAAAATCTTTCGCAGGAAAAAATTGGTATTGCGTTACTGTGTTCGCGCGGGGGAGGGGAGAGCGACTGGGGTCATAAATAGATGCATTGTTTTTGTGCTCAGCCTGTGAAGTTTTTTTCACCTCCTCCAGTTTAAACTCTCTCCTAATAGACCCAGGCCAGAAGAATGGGAACACTGAGAATTAAAGAAAGGCAAACAAGCTCAAGGCAAAATTCCGGTGATTTAGTTTGAACTCTGACCTCTCCTTGTTCTCTTTTCCCTGGTTGTGCCGCGGCGGCCAGTGGGTTCAGGTGAGAGCCCATACCCTGGGAGAGTGTCCTGCTCTGTTCTCTCCCTCAGCAGCTGGAACCAGAGACGAGGAGGCTGTGAGCGCAGCCACTGGTCCTTAACCTCCGTCCGCATTAAGCACGCAGGGGCGAAAGTGATCGCACAGTGGGACTTGGGTTCAGTCGCCTCCTCTGCCCCTAATTACTCTTTTTAATCCACATAAAAACATTGCGTGGTGGGAGGGAGATGAGGGGAGAAAGGACAGTGTGATTGGCAGCACCCCCAAAATGCTAAGACTGTCCCTGGAATTCACTCCCTCCGCCAGCGCAGAGCAGGCGATTCTGACCCTCGTGACTCCAGGGTGAACTGAGATGCGATTCAGTACATCAGTCCAGCAGACACGTGCTGAGCACCTACTGTGTGCCAGGCGCGGTGCTGAGATCCCCGAGGACGACACTCAGCCTGCGCATCCAACCACAGCAGCAGGCGTGGGAGAAGCTTAGCGGTGCGGTTGCGGGAGATCCTTTCCTTTGTTGGACAGCAGCTATCTAGCCAAGAGAACGCTAAGATCAATTTCCAAAGAGTTTATTCCACCCACAGTTCTAAAAAACAGAAAAGATTCATTTATTTTTCTATGGGGAGTTAGGGAAGAAAAATCCCGCAGCGAATGGAACTGGATAATTTGTAAAGAAAGATGACGGCTAACCCAATGAAGTGTTGGGCAGCATCATGTGACCCCGAGATCTGCACTTCCTGTTCTTTGCTTTGCTTCCTCTTTGTGCCTTTGCTTGGCCTGCAACCTGTCCTCTCTTTCACAGAGTCCACAGTGTCAGCGACCTCTCAGGGCAAGCACGAGTAAGACCCCGGTGTTTAGAGTTACCCTCAGACAGCTCCCAGACTCAGCTCTCTGACTTCTGTTTTCTCCAGACTGGCGGGATTTAGCAGATACCAGGCAGAGCAGCTGCCAACTGGAGCTGCCATGTAAGAAAGTATACACCTGGGAGATCCCAAATCTTTGAAATCCCAAAACTCTGGCTATATAAATCTAATACATTCCCCCCTGTTAGCTGGCTAGGAGGTTTAAAAGTCAATGTCAAATTTATCTTCATTAAAGCTACCTTCATCTCCAAGAATGTGGCAGCCGTGGGCATTCAATGCACACGCACAACAAAGTTTCTGAGCACCTGACTACGCTACATAGCTCATATGATCCACCTCTCCTTTCAAAAGCATCCCCAAACTTCTTGATCACCTTGGTAAACAAGCACCAACTCCATTGTCACGGGCTGAATTTTGCCTCCCCTGCCCCCCAAAATTCACATGTTAGAGCCCTAACCCCCAATACCTCTGAATGTGAGTGTTTCCAGACAGGGGCCTTTACAGAAGAAATTAAGTTAAAATGAGGCTGTCAGGGTGGACCCTAATGCAGTATGACCAGTGTCCTTACAAGAAGAGGAGATCAGGACACAGACACTCACTAAGGAGAGACCAGATGGAGACACAGAGAGAAGACGCCATCTGCAGGATGTAGACACCCTCGCCAAGGAGCGGGGGCTCAGAAGGAACCAACCCTGCAGACACCCTGACCTTCCTCTTCCACCCTCCAGAATCAAGAGAAAATAAACTTTTGTTGCTTAAGCCCCCCAGTCTGTAGTATTTCATTCTGGTGGCCCTACCAAACTGGAACATTTGTGCCACAATAACATCAGATTGTAGAGAAAGAAAAATCAAAGCATTAAATCAAGTGTTAGACTAAACTTCGCTGTGCTTCAGGATAATACCACCCACGGACAAACATCTGTCCTTATGTGACTATGTAGATTACCATCCAGATAGAGCTAACGGGCTTTCGTTTCCGCCTTGGCTGCAAAGCCGTGCAGGCAAAGGACCTTGCCTTGCCGTTTCCTCTGTTTCTCTTATGTTGGCATTAAGGGCACCATTTGGAGGATGCCAGTTTGCCAACTCAAAGCATATCCATATGAACATGGGATTTGTTCTGAATACACAAGGAAATTGCGAGTGCCAGAGGAGGATCTGGGCTGAGAACAGTAGAAAGAACTGACGTTCGTCCAACTGGAAGACCTACACAGTGATAGGAAAACGTCACCTCCAGCGAGCTCTTCATCCCATTACGTCCCTGTGTAATCGGAGCCATGATAAGCCCCTTCTCGTATTAACATTCAGAAGAGAGGCCAAGACAAAACAGTGTATTTATTCGGGCCAAAGACGGACCAGAGACTGATGGATGTTCTAGGGAAGAACCATTAGCAAAATGATGAATGAAAGTTCTGTTTACATTTCCACTGCAACGGGTCGTCGCTTGTTAGCTTAAGTAATCCCATGCTTCGAGTGTATCTATCAGCATATAAAAGTGGCATCTAAGCCTCAAAAATGGGACTCCTAATGCACTGATGGAAACTCAGGCGCATCATCATTCACTGAAGTCCTGAGGACACCGAAAAAATGAAAGAGATTAGTTTAAACAAATCATTAGAGTCGTCAAGAATGGCAAAAATAGGTCCCTAGTTTATGAACAGGATGTTTTGTATTCTCTGTTCACAGGGAACTGCCTCTTCCCTTAGGTCTGTAAAACCTAGGAATTATCTATTTCAATTTGGTCATTTTATAGATGAAATTGAGGCCTCTAATCCTGACGAGTATGAATACACTTATGTTCTACTACCCACACATTAACTAGGGTCGTTCCTACCTGTGACGAATATTTTTGATTGCCTACCTATAGCCATATGCACCCCACTTTCAGTTCATTGCTGGTACGGCCACCTCCTCCCATAAGAGCTGAAAATACCAGATATATTCCAAGGCTTCCTGCTTCCCTTGCAGCTAGGGCGTGCACATGTGACCCAATCCCAGCCAGTGAGCCAGAGAGAAAGTCTCTGTTGAGAGTTTTGGGGGGACTCCTAAGAAAGGTTTCATTTCTTGATTAAAAGAGGAATAGAGGCAATGTTCCTTTCTCCTTGGGCAGAACACAGTCACATCTACACGTGCAGCCAGGGGTAGTCAACGTGCAAACATGAGGACATGAGCCTGAGGCCCAAGCCACGACACTAAGAGAGTCCAAGCCGTGACACCAGGAATGGCATCCCAGAAAGACAGGATAAGCCCTGGTCCTTGAGGACAGCCACAAGCCACCGAACCAACCTGAGAACTGCCTTCCTGGACTGCAGGTCATGTTGGAAAATAAACATCCTATTGTTTAAGCCTAACTTTTAGAAGGTTTTTCTTTACTTACATCTGAAAACGTCCTAACATACATGTGGTTTTACAAGAGTCAGGATTATTATAGACAGGAGCAAGTTCTGTAGTAGTTTCTCTAACCAGAGTCAGAAATTACAGAACCTCCAGGGTACGAAAGTTTAGAGCCGTATGGGCCTTAGAGCTCGTTTTATACATGAGAAAACCAAGGACGTGAGGTTAAATGATTTACTAATTCCAGTTCTCGCATCTTGTCTCCCCTACCCGGGTTCTGGCAAAGCTTACTGTTTGAAGCTCACATGTCTTGCTGCCCAGTGTGACCCAAGGCAGACTGCAACTGCTGAATCAAAAGAAATTGAGCAAATCCCTGTGATTGGCTCAATGTTGCTAAGTAGAATTCCACAGCTGGTCGCTCAAAGACGCTGTTTCCTTCTCCCCTGAACACACACATGCGTTCTCTGGAAAAAATCCTCAACTATAATTGAGGACATCTCTGAAGCTCCTGGGGAATTAGAGAAACATGAAAAAATACCAACTGTCCTTTTCATACTGTCCAAGACTGTACGTAGGTAAAGTTATTCAATTCTCTGCTGCATGAGTTGAAAGAAGTCACGGTGGGAACTCCACAGATGAGTCATCACAGCATTGACATGATTTTTATAAGTTACACACTATATACAAACACATGCACATACATGTGTTTTTTATCTTCTACTCAGAGTCACCGTGTAATTCAGGCAAGAAATACTACTTTTGCCAATTTAGAGATCAAAAAACTGAGGCTCAAATGGCTGAGAACCCAGGTGATCTGATTCTAAGCCTGATTTTTCAGTTTGTATAGTGGCTACCTGTTTACCTCCTGATGAGTATACAGCTACTTTATTTTAGAAAAAGCCTAACAAGACTCCTTAGCTGTAATTAAAAAATGCTGGAAACAATTTTAGCTGCCATCCTAGAAACGAATCCAGGGAAACTCAATGTCCCTTTCTGGAAGAAGATGCTGTTTAGTCTCAGTCCTTCTCTATAGTCAAGGATGGGCAATGGCTGGCCGTGTTTCAGTATAATCTGTCTTCCTTTAACCTAAGTGCTCTTATAAACAATACAAATTAATGTTCCACTTCGTAAGCTAGATGCCTGTAAAGTGCTTGTTATTATGGAAATGCTTCGTGCATGCCAATCAGCAATGTCAAGACGTGAGAGATCACGCCACCAAGAAGGCATTAGCAGTCTGAGTTTAATTTTGTTTATTGGGCAGTATACTCAAGGCACAGGAGAAATGTTTATTGCCAGGAACAATAACAGTAATGACAGCTGGCATGCTTCTTCCCCTTAGGCAATGACTCTGATATGGGACCTGGTTGTTCTTAGTTTCTTCATTACACAGCACTTAGGTTCAAGGGGGCCAGGAACAATTTTATCAAATGTGAATGAAAATAAAATCTTAAGCCCCCCAACTGACTGAATGGACCTACTCTTGGCCAAGGGGACCCCAGAAATACCCTAACTCTATGTTGCTGGCCATGAGAAGGGAGGTCAGACATACCTTGTCATGCCCCTTTGCCTTCTTGGAAATATCCTTTGTAACTCGTTGACAGGCCTAAGGCCATGCAAGACACAGCTTCAACCACACCTGCAGGTCATCATTTACTTAACAGACCACTTGAGTCTGAGTGTATATATCTGGTATATGTCTGGTGGCTTGTCTTTGATTAATAGACTTCCTTATCTTAACTTAAAACATTCCAAGCCTCTAGACAAAACTTTATTCCTTTAACCAATTACAAATCAAAGAATCTTTAAGCCTACCTATAACCTGTAATGCCCCACTTCGAGATGTCCTGACTTTTGGGGCCAAACCAATGTATTCCTTCCATGTATTGATTTATGATTTTATGTGTAACCCCTGTCTCCCTGAAACGTATAAAACCAAACTGTAACCCAACCACAGGAAGTCCACTTGCTCAAGGCTTCTTGGGCGTGGCTCTCTGGGCCATGGTCACACATATTCGGCTCAGAATAAACTGAAGTTATTCTATAGATTTTGGGTTCTTTACCATTGACACGAGCATCTACAATGATCAAGGCACTCTGATGGGCACTGTTGGCATGTACTGAGTGCCTTCTCTGTCCAAGAATCTTTATTATCATTTCTAATTTGCCAACAATCTCTCAAGCAATTATTATTATCCTCATTTTGAAATGAGGTGAAAGAAAATCAAAGAAGTTAGGAGCCTTGCCCAGGGTCAGAGGAGTCAGGCCTTGGGGCTCCAGTCCTTGAGCCCCGTGCAAACATCACGGACCTGTCCTCCTAGAACATAGACTCTTAAACTCACGTCCCTCAAAAGGCGCAAGAATATCAACTAACAAAATTGGTAAACTGACTTTAACATCATAACAATGCCAATGGAATAATCTTATTTTGAACATAAGTTCAGTCAACATACTAATATGTTGCTTTTGAACACACAGAAAGTATGTTAATTTTAACATACTTTTAAATAACCTTGGCTATTCTAACACTTTCAAAGGGGTGAGAGACACAACACTTACAATTCTCTCTCTGAAGCTACGTGTCTCACTGAAGTGCTTTGTGGAGGATCATCTTATCCTGTTTAATAGCATTTATTATGTTTAATGATTCTATTTTTATTGGTCTGACTGTTTATCATGTGTTTTCCATCAACATGGTTAGCTCCCTGTGACAAGGATCCCAGTGCTTTGCTTACCAGCAAGTTCCCGGGGCTGATAAGAGCTTCGCCGATGATTAGCTCTCAATCGACATTTGGGAATGAGTGAATGAATGAATGAATGACAGCGCCAACAGCCTAGTGCAGGTTACAATTTGCAAACATTCTTCCAACATCTTGTTTTCAAAGGTCCTTTATAATAAGTATGGAAGGTGTGTATAGGAATGGACATTTTATAGGGTAAGAAACTGTGGCCCCGGGTAATTAATTGGTCAAAAATCCTAGAGCTGGACAAGGGTAGATCTAAGACTCTAGTCCAGACCTTCTTTTTTTGTTTTGAAGTCTTTTCCTTACTTTAGACCTTACACACCAGAGTTGGAGCTTTTCCTGCACCCAAACTGCTTAACCAAAGAAGCAAGCATCTCAATGGGGATTTCAGCTTGTCCTTTCTTGAACAATCACAGAGCAGACCAAAAGGTGCCCACGGCCTTTATCCAAGTGCTTCTGGAAATGGCCGAGAAAGGTGACGTTCTCATCAGGAATGACCCAGAGTGAAGATCTAGGCACATCAAGTACATTCCTTAAGATCTCTGCAGCATAGGGTTTGGTGAGCCTCACATTTGTAAAATACAAGAAATAGGTCACAGTCCCCAAGTTCACCCTTGGGAAACCCAGGCTGGAACATATTGCAGAAAGATCCTGACTCTTCTTTTTAATGTCCCAGGTGTATGTATAACCCAAAGGGTTAGATACTAACTAATAGCATCAACCTCACATCCAGACCTGTCATCTCAAGTCGCCTTATCACGGCAAGATGGAGCCGGAACATGGACCATTCAGAGTATCTATATAGTATTGTATGCCAGTCAATTATGAACATTCTCGTGGCAAAAATCTTGGCAGTTTCTCAAAAAGTTAAACATAGAGTTAGCACATGACCCAGCAACTC
>NW_012155729.1:4345632-4382086 GCF_000956105.1 Propithecus coquereli
CCCCGGGCTTCCTGGAAAGGGCGACGCTTTGCCGTCCCACACTGCCCGCTCTGGCCTTAGAGAGTCCTCTTTGGTCAGGGCCACTCTCCCAGTGGAAGGCAAGGGTGCGAGGGCTGGGTGTGTCCGGGGAAGGAGCTTGGTGGCACCGTATTCTGAGAGAGCGGTGGCATTAAGCACTGGAGGTGTCGTGTGGGGACTTCACCTGCCTCTTCCTTCGGCCCCAGCCCGGCCTCACCCATCCTCTGGCCTCAGGTCCTGGAACGGCACATTCCTGGCGCTCTCTGCTTAGAACTGTCCCCTCCAGCCCCAGCTAGCAGCCTCTGTCCCCGCCACACTCACTCTCACTCACTCACACACACACACACACACACACACACACTCACACACATCGATGTACATGAATTTGCCAAACGTGCCTTTGGTTTTTGAAGGGGAAATAAGTTGTCAACTTTTTGATTGTTTTGCACTAAAAACATAGTACTCTCATTGGGCTTATTTTGCAGACATGAGCAGGACTGTCTCTCAACTGAAATGAGGACAGGCGCTCTGGGCTCCCTGAGGAAGGGACTCTCTGCTTCATCTCAACCTCGCCAAGCGCAGAGGAAAGCCAGGGAGGTCCGCGGTGAGTGAGCTGCAAACAGAAGCACCTGGCCCCGTGTCATGTTCTGAGAAACCTCAGTTAGATCACGGGGAATGGCAGACGCTCATACAATCCCTTGCACTGGAATGTGTGAAATATTTTTTAAGGAGTTAAGGATGAAGTTATATGAATGTAAATTCTAAGCTAAATGCAAAAATGCAAAGGTTTTAAAAGAAACACAAATTTAAAAAATGAGGACAAAGTAGCATCTAGGTTAGAGGATGATTATGAGCAAAGGTGTGAGAGGACCATGTTTTCTTTGAGGCTTCTGCCGTCCTTTGAAGTTCCATCTCCCCCCATCCTGGGCTTCCGGTGTGGTCCTGCCCAGCGTTTCTGCGTCACCCACGACACTTTCCACTCGACCTGCCCCTCCGCCAGGTCGGCGCTGACCCTGTCTGTTCTCTAATGTCTTTCTCTGATTTCTTGCTCAGTGGCTTGGCCACTGCTCAGGAAATAAACACCACCCATTCATCCCACCCAGTCGACACGGCCCTTTCCAGACAATGCCACTGCTGGCCACAAACCCGCCACACTAGTGGGTAAAGAACAAGGACCATCCTGGCCTCGGCCACCTCCAAATCCTTAGCACCTTAGTACATATAATCATCACTCAACATACATTTTTATAACAAATGATTTAAAAGTTTTCAAACATTTGTAAACTTGGTTGGGTATACATCTTTGAGTACCTTTCTAATTTTTTTTTTTTGGTTCAATTCCTCCCCTCCAAAATTCCCGGGTCAAGGGTGTGCACGGGTTAAATTTTGAAGCGTGTAGCTCGTGGGCCTCCAGACCGTTTGCGCCAACTCACACTCCCACCCAGAGTCTGTGACACAGCCCGCTTCCCTCTGGCCTGGCAGCCCTGGTGGAACGCAGCTATGCGTTCTTTTTCCAATCCGCCCTTTATGACTTTCCCTAACAAAAACAAAACAAAACAAAAAAATAGATTCCACAGAGTTTTTAAGTCTGTCAAAAGCTTTGAAATGACAAATTATGGCAATAATTAAAGTTGTTATTCTTCTTGGATAGAAATCTCTCTCTGCTCCTGAGAGAGGATGTAAGAAGAGTCAAACCAAAGAGATTTTTTTTTGTTCTCGTGGGGCTTTCTAAAGCATCCTCGCATTTAATTAGCGGCATCATCTTGTCAAGGTCTCCATTCCTTCTAGCACACTCTGGGGGATCAGCTGCCCTCATTCCCTACCCATAGCTGCTGTGGCAAGTGTCCGGAGGAACAGGACATTAGTATTATTATGTATTTCCACGTTTCCCTAAACTGAACAATAAATCCTCATCATTTAAAATGCAAGAGACCAAGAACAAAATGGGCTTTGAAGGGACTGAGTTCCTATTAGCCAGAGGTTTTATTAAAAACCATATGGCGCTCAGCTGACCGGAGAAAGACAGATGTTTTGAACAATGATGATGATGGTGCTCAGTGGTATTTGGATTTTCAAGGTATTTTTAGTCATCTGTGTCGATGATGATGATTTAAAAAAACACCCTGTGGCTCACGAGGAAATGAACACAGCAGAGTAATTATTGTAAAGGAACATGCAGATGATGTAGGCTGAAGATGCCGCAGTTCGACAGGGGCCGAGCAAAGTAACCAGCACCATGCCCAGCTCTGCCCACACGGGTTGATCTTAAGCAGATCTTCTACAAGGACGAAGAACCTGCCTGCACAAGAAGAAAAGGAAAATTCTTTGCATGTGGGCTTTGCTCACAAGTGCTACCATCTGGACTTGGCAAACATCCGTGGGACAAACTGAATCAGGCCAGCACTTCACAGAGAGTTTAGTCTGTGAATTTGGAGACAGTGACTGTTTCGGCTTGCAAGCAACCATCTTTGTTAAACTGTGTTTCAGCTTAAAGGCAAACTTTTCACTATCACGGCAGACACTCTAGAACAGGGCAGGTCCCAGCTCACCTTTATCTCCAAAAAGAGAACCCAGGAACTCCATAAACGATTATGGGGTGAATGAGCAATGGCTTGTCGCGTTAGCACGATAGTAAGTGATGGGCTGCATTTTGGAATATTTTAGTTCTCCTTTGAAAGGGTCTTATTGGGCGTCTTCCCCAGGATGCAACTAAGCGAGTATATCTTTGCTATTATTCTTTGGAAAAGGAAGGCCTGACTCATGTAGCCTATGGCTCCAGTCCAAGATTAGGGCAATTCTTGGTGCAAGAGCCTTGGGATGATCACCGAGGTCTAGGGGGAGTCACAGAGCAATGGCGGAGGAGACAGTCTGTTTACTTAGCCTCACTGTAATCACCTGCTACTGTGCACTGCAGCTGTAAACGAAGAAATGAGAAACATCATCCCAGAGCCGATCTGGTATATATTGTCAAATATTGGAAAAGGGTTCTCAATGAAGAGGAAATATATTTGCAGAGGTTGAAAATGCCAAACGATAGCCCATGGATTGAGTTACTTATGAGAAGGCAGCTTTCAGCACAAGGTGAGGCTTTTCCTAACAGAGCTAGTTCAATAAATGCTCCATCAAAGAAAATGCTCAAGAAAGTTCAGGTAATGCTACTGCTTTAACAAATAACCCCTATGCTTTAATGGCTTAGCACAATAAAAGTTTCTTTCTTGCTCACACAATGGCCTCGTGCTGGTGTTCCTGGTCAGCTTGTCCTTTGTGCCAGGTGGTGACTCAGGATCCCAGGCTTTTGCATCTTGTGGCACCGGCTGCTAGCTTTGCAGTCCTCTGCCACTAGCCGTGGAAAGGAAGTGAGTGGGGATGTTCATGTCCCTTCACAATAATCACTCTACTGTGTGCATTTCCTTATGAGCCGCAGAGTGTTGTTTTAATCATCGTCATCAACAGAGTTGACTAAAAATACCTTGAAAATCCAAACAGCGTTGAGCATCATCATAGTCATTGTTCTCTCAAGACAGAGAAAGCTGTCTTTCTCTGGCCAGCTGCATCCTCTACGGGTTTTAATAAAACCTCTGGCTACTATAAACTCAGTTACTTCAAAGTCCATGTTGTTCTCAGCCTCTTGCATTTTAAATTATGAGGATTTACTGTGAGTGCAAATGCCTTTTAAAGATCCTGGCCCATGTCAGTTCTGCACACATCCACGAGCAAGAGCTAATCACGCAGCTACATCTGGACGCCGCTACAGGGGTTGAGGAAATGAGGGAGGCATCGTCCGAGCCAGGCTACATGGTTCCTTCCAATTTCAAGGTTTAACTAAGGCAATAGACAGATAATGAGGACCTACTTCGTCCATAACTCTATTCTGTCGAGAAATAAAAAGATAAATAAGAAATGCATAGATGCTGTCACCTGGAAGCTTCCATCCTAAAAGGATACGCAAGACAAACACAGTGACTGATGTCGCACAATACGAGGTATAAAGTGCTGTGGGAATTCAGCAGACAGTGAGGTCACTTGAGAAGTTTTCCCTGGAGTAAACTGCCCCAGGACGAGCCTTGAAGGGAGGGTAGGATTTCAGCACGTGGAGATGGGGAAGGTCTAGCAGGCAAAGTGGCCAGCGTGCTCGAGGCAGGAAAGATTACCGGGTTCCCAGTGCTGTCACAGTCGGCCCCCCACATCCGTGGGTTCCACACCCATGGATTTAATCAACCCCAGACTGAAAATATTTGAAAAAAAATTGCATCTGCACTGAACACGTACAGACTGGTTTTTGGTCATTATTCCCCAAACAATACAGTATAACAACTATTTATTAATACATCGAATTAATTGAGGTATCACTAGAGATGACTTAATGTACAAGGGAGGATGTATGTAGGTTACCCGCAGATCCTATGTTCCTTGGTGTCGGTGACTTGGCCATCCACAGATTTTGGCATCCGAGGGGGTCCTGGGACCCGTCCCCCGCAGATACCAAGGGACCACTGTGCTTTGTTTTTTATAAGCCTATGTCAACATATTTTCTTAGGATAAATGAATAAAGGCCTTAATCAATACCATAGAAAACACTCAATAAATTGTAGCCACTAGTAGCTTTAGATGTAGAAGAATTTAAAATGCAGAGTATTATGGGTTTGCTTGTTTATTTCACAAGTACACAATGTAATCACAGCCGGGGACCCTCCAGCTCTCTTAAATTCTCCTGATATCCAGGGAAACCCCCATCATAGACCCACTACTAACTCAGGTTAGACCTGTTAGCCAAGAAAAGCAAAGACTGAGTTTTCCCCAAAATAATATACACAGAGCCACTGCTTCACCAGAATTATTCGGAGAATAATCAACCCGATTCTTGGCATGGTTTTGTTACTGGAGATGAGATGTCAGCGTCCTAGAATGGGTCACTTGGCCTCCATATACCGTGTTCGTTCCCTTGATGAGAGGAAATAACACCCGACACACCTATGACAGGATGAGATCACGTCTGCAAAGCCTGTTCCGCTCCTTGCCACAGCTGGCCCATCCCGTGCCCCCGACGATTAGTACCAAATATTTCAAGCCTGTCTGAGCTCCTTGGTGTAGGTTCGGTCTGAAAGGGAGCTGCATAGAGATTTTCTTACTTAATTCACCTGGTGTCAGCTCCAGCCTTCCTCCTGTCGTTTACAAATGGATTCGCCCTGTACCGTGGTGGGGATTACTGAGCCTGCTTTGCTCCCTCTGGTCTCCCCATCATAGCTCAGGGGCTTTAAATCATTGGCTGATCTTGACAATTAAGGATGAGCAACAGATTTCAAAAAAAAAAAAAAAAAAATCCACCCAGGATGCCACCACTAGAAGTTAGAAGGAAATGCTCATTTTCAGGCTAACCAAGAATTTTCAGTGTCAGGCGAAGAATTAACAAGCAACCCATCAGGCGGGGGCGAACATATTATGTCCAAACCTCTTTCAATTTGATGGGGCTGGATGGGCATTTTCTAATGGAATTGGCCCTCGACATTTCTAGAATTGAGATGTTTCAGCGAATGCTGTTGCTCAGATTTTTAGGAAGAAAATATGGGACATAGTTCTCACTCTCTGTTATAACCCGTGACTAACGGAAATACGAAATGCGCTAAACAGTAAAGGAGAAAAGTGTCAGGGAAAAGAAGGAGATTTTTATTTCATAATAAAGTGAAAGAAAATAAAAGAAGTAAGTGAACCATGGTCAAAATTAGGAGATTGAGATAATCTCTTGAGAAATGTGTGTGAGGCTCACAGCACAGCACACGGTAAATGGCAGTTTTTAGTAATATTACCAAGATCCGAGAAAGTGCTGGTTTCTATTTTTCCTCCTACTCCTAAAACTCCACAGGTGGGTGGGCGTAAAATAGTGAGGTAGGAGGAACAGAGACATATTGGAAAAATAAATTAAATTTAAAATATATACATAACAAATACATATAAAGATACGTAGAAGGAAAGTGTGTCTTTCAGCATGAAAGCTGCAAGTAACAGTTTTGGTAACCACAGTTTCCCTGATATTGTCTCGGTGTCTGACTCATATTTCCACAGGAATCCGAGCCAGCAGATTCCTGTAGGCTATGTTTTCATTTGGTTGCCAGTTGTTATAATAAAATTGCATAAGCACAAAGAAACAAGTAAGGTTCCAGAGAAGGCAGATAATGAAAGTGAAGAAAAATCCCATTTCAAGCTTTAAAACACAAGCAAAAGCTCTGATTTTCCCCTAGAATTTCCCATTAAAAAACAAAATGGCCTTTTTAATATAAAGACTGATGTGGAGAGGAAGATTATACCGTATATTGAATAATAGCATCAAAGTCATCACGTGCCTGTGTTTGTGAATATCCAAGTCCTGTGACTTTGGAAGGGCCGGCACCATGGCTCTTCCATGTCCTCTTGGTCTGCGAGGTGGCACCATCGGGTGGACTGGGGGGACGTGGCCCTAAGAGCTTTTCCCATCTCCGCATGGGAAGCCGAGGAAAACCGTGTCATCACTATCCATCAAGGCCCTAAGGAGTGACCAGGTCCTTCAAGCCACAGGGAGGTTCTTGAGGAGTTTTAAGTGGCACCACTATCTAAAGAAGCATGAGATGCTTTGGAGACGAAGCGGCCTCTTCCATGTTCCTAGCACACGTGGTTGACCCTCATTCTGCATGTACTGAAATTGAATTTAATTAAGTTGCCCATTTTCAAGAGTTTTCTGGCCTGACTTTGCCACCTATTTCGCAAAGAACCGGGTCTTGGATGAAGTTTTCAGGGTGCAAGGAAACTTCACTCAAGTACTGCTTTCCACAAAGGCCCTTCGAGGCTGCCTTGGGGTGTGTCGGGGGGGTGGGGGGAGATGCTGAACAGGTAAAACTCTGGCCTCTTCCTCTCCCATCAAGCCCACACCCAGCTCCAGCCACAATCGCTCCACCGTGACACGTTGGAATTTCAGATACATTTTTGTTCGGATCTAATCTGTTAAAAGTTTGAAGACCACCAGCCTACATCATCCCTAAATAGTCCCTTTAGCGTTTCCTGTACTATTCCCATTCCAGCTTGTCCCATTGCCATTATATGGGGTGACCGTGGGGAAAGAGTGGAAGGCAGGATCGGGGGCTGTTGTGGTTTGAATTGTGTCCCCCCGCCTCCAGAAAGATGTGCTGGAGTTCTGATCCCCTCTGAATGTGAGCTTATTTGGAGATGGGGTCTTTACAGAGGTGATCAAGATAAAACGAGGTCGTTATGGTGGGCCCTAATCCAACAGGACTGGTGTCCTTATACAAGGGCAAATTTGGAGACAGACACACAGGGAGAACGCCACGTGAACACAAAGGCAGAGATCTAGGTGGTGCATCTGCAACCAAGGAATGCCAAGCGTTGCCAGCAAACCAGCAGAGGCCGGGGGGACACACGGAACAGATTCACCCTCAGGTCCCGCAGAAGCACCTAACCCCCCAACACCTCGATCTCAGACTTCCAGCCTCCGGAACTGTGAGACAATACACTTCTGTTATTTAAGCCCCTACATTGTGGCACCTGAGTGAATTACCGAAGGTCTGAAATATATCAGCACCTGTTTATCACAGCAGCGTCTCTTGAGCTGGGCTATGTAAAATGTGACGCTAACCCAGAAGTTAACTTTGAGTTTTCCTTTAATATAACAGCAATTGCTCAAGTATGCCCACGTGCATCTCTTTATCACAAACCACCAGAGTCAGCCAGCAGAGCAAACCCACAAACAACGCGGCACATTCCCACAACAAACCAGGACAAACCGCTGCTGTTCTCTCCAGCCCACTCACCCCCAAAACTGCTGGGCAACAAGGACACACGCTCTCAGTGGCCCCCGGCGTGCGCTTCCCCCACCAGAGTCTCCTGGGGCTCTGGTTTTGACATCAGCATCTGTCTTAGAATAAGAGTACTGAACTCTTTCCCATAGAGGAATTTGGAATAAGAAACCTCCCAGGTGTGACCGGCCCCTGCTTCCTTCTCCAGCTGCTCTGCTCACCTCTCCCCAGCCGCATCCCACACTCTCCCCGGCAGTCTTACCTGCTGTTGTTTCTCCAACTTCCTGGCCTTTGTACGAGCTGTTTCTCTCTTCTGCCCCCACTTGCTCGGTCCTGCTTGTCACCCACATCTCAGGGACGCCTCCCTCTCCAAGAAGCCCTCTCTGACCACCCGACGTGGTCAGGGCTCCGTCCTGGGAGCTCCCCAGCGTTTGCTTCCAAAGAGCTGCTCGTCTCACAGCATTGAAAGCACCTGTGTGCCCGCCGGACCACAAGCACCTTCGGCGGGGACCTGCTTCCGGCTCACGGAGGGTCCCCAGCGACCGGTGTTTACGCGGCACAGAGGAGCCCCTCGATGCATTTTGCTGCATAATTGAAGAAATGTCATCTTTAGAGGAGGCTATTACTAGGCTGGTTAGAAGGCAATTAGAGCCTGAAATTAGATAATGTCAGGATGACAGGCAGGGATCGATCGGAGAGATGTTTAGGAGGTGGAATTGTCAATATTTAGTGACAGGATATGTGGGGTGATGGAGAACAAAGAGTCAAAGTTTTCTAGGATTTCCGGCTTGGGTCAGTCAACAGATTATAAAATAGAAATGAATAAATGAAGGAATGAATGAATCCTCCAAGTAACGCTCAGTTCTGCGGTGGTGGGTGGGGAGAGCGTAGTGAGTGTTGCTATTGGCCTGGAAGTTAGATTATCTGGAGGCCAGATCTCTCCCTGCCATAGACAGTGCCTTTTCTAGCTGTGGACGAGTCATTTGTAATATCTGGACTCAGTTTCTTTATCTGGAAAACATGGGGTTGGATGAGTTTTGGCTGAGGTTCCTTTGTGGTCCCTCGTCCTCTCTCTCCTGCCCTCCAGAGTGATTTTGGTTCTCAGTTAACTTCGGCACACGGGGGTCCTTCAGGAAACAGGCATTCTCAGACATAAATGCAGTGTCCCAAATATGCATAAAATGACCTCCATTCTTGCAACAAAATACTTTGGGAAACTCGCCCTGATGGCAAAGCTGAATTTAAAACCCAGCACCCAGCAACATAAATCTCAACCTCGGGCTTACGACAGACAAGAATCCGCAACTGAAATAAATGAACAATAATAATAATAACAAGACACTGTATGGAGTTGCGTGCACACCTGCCTTTCTTGAAGGGACCTGGAATCGTCCTCAGAGGATGGCACCCAGCACCTGCCTAGCGTGACTCTTTCTTAAGAGGGGCACAGAAGTTGCATCTCGTGGGAGCAAAGTCCGCAGTGGGTTTGCGGTGTCTCTTTCAGAGCGTGTTGCCCCCGAAACCTCTGCTCCGGCGATCTGCCGGTGGAGCCTGCATTTCCAAAGTCCATCATCCCGTTTTCAGAAGGTTGAATCGAAACCTGCTCAGTGAGGCAGCTACCCTGGGAGCACAAACCAGCCTACCCAAGTCTCTTATCCTCTAATGCGTCAACCCCGGCGCGGGAAGGTGCCCCTGGATGGGGGAAACGGAACAAAACACAGAGACACAGCAATGGGTTACGAGCTGAGGCTTCGCCCTGTTAGCCAGATGGTCGTTTCTAGAAGGGGAAAGATCTGATTTGCACAGGAGGGGGAGAAAAGAACCTCCAAAATTCAGGAATTGGACACCATAAAAGAGATGTTAAATTACCCAAATTCTTGTAGAAACGCGGTTTGGCAGATCAGTTAGGATCAAGGACTCTGACATTCATCTCAAGGTTTAATGTCTAAAACCTTGGGTGAGGGACCGAACATCTCCAGCTGCATGTTCTCATCTGTAAAGCGTGAGAAATAATAGTAACAATCTCCTAGGGATATTGTAAGAATCGAAAGAGATAGAGTGCTTAGCACAATTATTGACACCCATAAATCCTCAATCAGGGTGGGGATTATACTTTATATAACCAGTCAAGGGGCAGAGACAAGAACAGAACCATCTTTAACCCGAAACTCCCCTCTCCTCGTGGGAAACGGCACATACTTTTCTTGGTTATTGACTACGATTTCTGTATTTTCAGCTCCCCAAATCGGAACAAATGCTATCTGAATTTCAGAGTACGTTTGGGACAATGGCAAGAAGCATTTAAAATAAACACTGTTCAAACAATTCAGAACGTATGGTTGTCATAACGTTCATCCATTTCGAACTATCCCTGAAAAGAACGTGGAACAGTCAGGATTTAACAGCAAATGAATTACTCACAATCCCGTGAAAATATATAGACCGAGACACAGCCTTGCATCGAACGCCGTCAATGCCTTAAATTTAACCAACGGGGTCAACCTCTTCTGTACAGACAGATTTGCATCTTGTTTGTGTCACCTGCTCAACACAGGACAAAGACAAAAATCCCAGGGGTATAACTAGAGTCAGAGATTTATTTTGAAGAAAACAATAATGAAAATCGCTACTACGATCATTCTAGAAGGGGTGGCCCAGCACGACAAGAACCCCCAGCATTCTAGGCTGCCCAATAGTGTTTGGAGACATAGCGGACCCTTAACTGCATTTTGCAGAGAACAAGAATGCTACTGGCTCCAAGGCGAGCCAGCCCCGATTCTCATACACTATAAATACACTGAAAACCGTCTGTCAAGAGAAAAAACTTCCATGACATATGAATTTATAGACAAAGTTTTTGCTGAGGTTTAATATTATTCTAAAAATATTTCAAGTTTCTTTTTTTTTTTTAAATGTATATTTGGGGGGATTTCATTTCGTTGATGTAGAAGGAAAAATACACTTTGCAACTTTCTGAACACAATAATAAAGTGTTGAGTTCTAAACAAATATTGAAACTAATTTCCACACTGGGAAATCTACTTGCAATAAGTAACCAGGATGGAGAAGGAGATGAAGGGACCCCATTTCTCAGCGGCAGCACAATGCGAACAAACCCTCAGGCTCGCCCAATGAATCTTCCTGCAGACCGTGTTGCTTGGGCGTTAGCACAGAGGGGACAGAAAGGGTGATTTCCAAAAAACACATACAGCCTCCGATAGCCTAAATGGAGTGGAATGAAAATGGAATAAGAGGCAACTTAGGAAATCATAGCAAGGGCCAGCCATTGAAGGCTTCTGAGAGGAGCCCCGGGCGGTGACTAGGACGCAGAGAACATTCCTATTGGGCTCAATCCCACACACTGAGTTCCAGCCATCGGCTGTGGAATGAGATTCAAAATTAAAGTAGGTCACAGAATTGTCCCAAGAACACAGAAACTTCAGGGTTCCGGAGATCTAGGCTTCAGTTTCCTCTTTGGGAAAATGAGCAAGCTTACGAGTGCCCACCTCAGAGGGTTTTCGTAGAGATGAGAGGAGGGGATCCGCGTAAAGCATTGGGAATAGCACCCGGCAAAGCAAGCACTCTGCAGTGTGAGCCCTGAGTCTGCTGTCGCGGTTTGGGCAGCCGTCCCAGCTGCCACTGTCTACCCCTCTGCTGACAGCCATAGGCAGGGATTCCTAGACCTCATTTCATCAAAGACTAAAAGTTGAAATCTGGAGCATTGTCCTGGGGTTGACCGCTTTATATTTTGGTCGAGTAAAGCCATTGAAAATAAAACCCTACCATCTAATAGGACAGGAGAACATATGTGAGAACAAAGAACAACTTTCCTTAAACTGGATGGGTTTAGCTTAATGAAAAACTCTTATATCCTTTTCTGTGTTTTGTTCCAGACCATTGGAAATTGGTTGTGGGCTGCCAGAAGCTCACAGCCCCATATTTAGGAGCTGATATCCTATAGGTTAGAATTCCACACTAGCAGGAATCTCCGTAACCTCTGTCATCTTGGAGCCTGGAGGTGTTTATTACCGTGACTATGGTGACGGTATCACAGGTGTATGCATGTATCCAACTCATCGAAGCATGCACGTTAAATACACGCGTTTTTTGTATATCAGTTATGCCTCAATAAAGCTGCACAAAAAAAGAGGAACAAATAATAAAATAAGGCCGGGCGCGGTGGCTCACGCCTATAATCCTAGCACTCTGGGAGGCCGAGGCGGGCGGACTGTTTGAGCTCAGGAGTTGGAGACCAGCCTGAGCAAGAGCGAGACCCCGTCTCTACTAAAAATAGAAAGAAATTAATTGGACAACTAAAAATATATAGAAAAAATTAGCCGGGCATGGTGGCGCATGTCTGTAATCCCAGCTACTCAGGAGGCTGAGGCAGGAGGATCGCTTGAGCCCAGGAGTGTGAGGTTGCTGTGAGCTAGGCTGACGCCACGGCACTCTAGCCGGGGCAACACAGTGAGACTCTGTCTCAAAACAAATAAAATAAAATAAAATAAAATAAAACAAGCGTAAATTAAGCCTGAATATACCTATTCGTATTTATTGCTAAAAAATGTCTTACAAAGGGATTTTGTATTCTAGGTTAGCGAAGGGACATTAACTCCAGAATTTTTAATATTTGATGAACTTAAGAAAGTAGGTTCAAAGTAATGGAGAAAGGTAAGAATTAGGGGTTAGCCATCACATCCTTTAAACAATCTCCAGTTTTCATTTATGCCTTACTGCCTATTCGGATTATTTTGCTGCTGTTGTTCTCAAGTGCGTGAAGTTTTATCAGGCTTCAGGCGCTGGGCTAGTCCTGGGCTACCTCTCAGGCAGCTGCTGTTCCCTCCACCCGATCTCAGGCACGTGCCGCCCACGAGGTGCCTGCAAGGAAAGCCAAGCAATTGCAGCGAAGGCACAGAAAATATGTGTGGAGCGGAGACATGCGGAAGGAAATAGACCAAAATATTGCCGATCCACGCTGGCGCTAGGGGTGATTTCTGTCTACTTTTTTCCCCCTAATTGCAAACCTTTCTCTAAGGCACACGGCAGTATGTGTATACGGAGGACGGCGTGAGGATTTTGCAGTAAGGCAGACTGGGTTTGCCCCGTCGAGCTCTCCAACCTTGAAGAGGTAAATCAGCCTTTCTGCATCTCAGCCTCCTTATGTGGAAAACTGAAGACAGTAACAACACCTGTGTTGCCAGGTATGTGACGTGCTCAGCCCAGCAGTTAGCCTAGTTGCTGCTGAATAATTTACCTCTAATAGAAAACACAATTTCATTGCTTAAAATAGGTAGGGTTCTCTTATTTCTCCAAGGCCAACTCTATGTAGACTATATTAGCACATTTAAAATGGAAAACCATATTGAGGAATTAGAGGTAGATTTGGCCATAAACGCTGGAATGCCTCGTGAGAGCTGTCTCACCTATTGGATGGACCTACACACAGAATTTGATAAATAAAGCTAGCTGTCACCATGGAAGTCAAGAAGTTTTAGCCTGGAAACCACACTGATTTAGCTGGACACCAATTGTGGAGGCCCCTTCAAAACGGCTCTGAAAATCTTGTTTCAGGCTCCCTGCCCCCACCCCCAGATGGCTGCTGTGAAAATCGCCACTTTCCACTGTCATCTGCAATACCTAGATTATCAGATACTATCATTTCTGAAGATGGGTCTACGTTTATCTCCGTTGAGCTTGAAAAATTTCTGGTTAGGAACTTTATCAAAGTTGTCACCATCATATATACCTTATATCGGCTTTAAGCAAAACTGTGAGGCTGAAAGGATGAGATAGATTACCCGGCAGCCGTAGGGCGGAGAGTTGGGGTAGATGGACCAAGAAGATTTGCCAAACTCTCGCCCCACACCTTGTTGTTACAGTTGCAAGGAATCAGCATGTTGAAATGCTCTGACGATTCATGACTCAGCCCAAAAGGCTCCATTTAGACCCCAAGAAACATTTTCAAAAAGTGCAGGAGTGAATTGGGAATGTAGTTCTAGCTACACTTACATTTTGTTCATGTATACCAAGAGCCTTTTCCAAGTCAAATTGCATTTGTTATTGAGCAAGAATCTCCCACATCCAAACAGGGCCCCCAAAGCATTTCCATGGGAACCTAAAGAGAAGACAACAGCGGGGCTACCTTTAGACGCAATCTTCTAGAACCATGTGACATTCACTGTTGAACTGTGTCTCAAGGCCATGAAACAAACAAACAGAAAGAATTCTTTTTTCCTGGCCACGGCAACTGCCGCGGTGGAACAAGCTGACATACGTACACCCACTTGAAAACACTTAATAATTTGTCCAATTAAAGATTCCACTTCTTAAGTTGCTACGGTGTGCCCAGCCAAGCCACTTCCTCCGACAATATTTTTATGGTTGCGTATAACTCCCCCTGTCACGGAGGTGTTGCTGGGACTTCAGGACAGGCCTTAGCGGGTGTAAAACACAGAAGAAGAATGACCCATCTCCCTTTACACTCCAGGCTTCGGCACCTTGAGAAAAGGGCTCATTAGCAAGAAGAGAGGAAAACCCAATTTCCAACTCGCGGTCTTTTCGCTGTGAATGTTGATGGCAGTTTCAGCCATCGGTCTCTTTCATAAATGCTGGAATCATTATGGTAACAGAATGGCCAAGGGGCACCCTGATCCCCCGCTCATTCTGAGTTCCTGAAACCGCTACATAAGCATGATTATTTCCCTCTCAACATAATTACAGGAGCAGCCACGCCGGCCACGAGAGAAGACAGCATCTTATAAACACGCTTGTTAACCTGTGCCAGGAAAGAGTCAGGTTTACCGTCATCCTTTTCTGTAAGGACCAAGGAATATGGTTTTTTTTTTTTTTGAGACAGAGTCTCACTCTTTTTGCCCGGGCTAGAGTGAGTGCCGTGGCGTCAGCCTAGCTCACAGCAACCTCAGACTTCTGGGCTCAGGCGATCCTCCTGCCTCAGCCTCCCGAGTAGCTGGGACTACAGGCACGCACCACCATGCCCGGCTAATTTTTTCTATATATATTTAGTTGTCCAATTAATTTCTTTCTATTTTCAGTAGAGACGGGTCTCGCTCTTGCTCAGGCTGGTTTCGAACTCCTGAGCTCAAACAATCCGCCCGCCTTGGCCTCCTAGAGAGCTAGGATTACAGGCATGAGCCACCGCGACCGGCCTATGGTTTTTCTTTGTTTCTGAAGCACAGACTCCCCAGTGGCTTTCAGGAGAGTTATTTACTCACAAAGGAAAAGAATGGGGTAGGAGCAAATAACTTCTTGTTTCTTAGTTTTGGTTGGCAATAGCTTTCTAGCAGACTTTGCAAACACGCGAGCATGCCTGTGAGAACCAGTACCGTGTGATGTTTGAGACAAGGGTTTTTTAGAATCAGTCATGTCTAGGTTTGAGTCCAGGCTCTACTCCATAATAGTTGCGTCTCCCTGGGGAAGAGACTTAACAATGCTGCACCTCCCTTTTCTGAACTGTAAAATTAGTCCACGGGAGACTCTGATTCATAAAGTCGTTGTGAAGATTCGATAAGTTATGCATTGCACCTACTACATGACAAGCACCTGATAAATAGCAGCTTTTAAATAGTGGCTGTTAAATTTATAACAGCTTCCTCTACGCACGTGGCAACAGCTGCTTCTTGCAGAAATCTGTTGCTTCTCTGATCTCTACTGGGGGGAGGTCTCCTCACCCGATACCTCTAGAGGGCAGCAATGTGCAGTGACCTGGGAAAGTCTAGAATGCTCTTCGGGAGGAACTTTGCAGTTTCCTGGGAGTTTTGATTTGTTCCGTTTGCAATATCTAGGGAAACAAATCTTTATGACACAATTAGTAGCATATCTTTGGGGAAACAGGTGGCATTTCAACAAAAAATGTGTCCCATTAACGATAACAATAATTAGAGCTACCATAATCGAAGGCCTTTTCTACAGCAGCTAGGCATTCCACCCACACGATCGCCATCCCCACGACAGCCCTGCAAGGCGGATATGATGATTCTCGTTTTTCATATGTAGACGCTGAGATGCATGGAGGTGAAGAAATTTTCTTTTACAAAAATACTATGGATGCAAAAAAAAAATATTTGAATGTCGGTCTGTCTGATTTAAAAACTCATGTTCTTTTGTTCCATTGTCTGGTGGGCGAGTGTGTCAGTCGTCCTGTGTTAAGTTGGACTTTGGTAACAAACAACCCCCCAGTCTCGGTGACCTGCACTCACAAAGGTTTATGTCACTCGTGTTACGTGTCAGCTGTGGGTCGGCCACGGCTCTTGTCTACGCTTTCTTGATTCCAGACACAGATGGAATAATGGCTACTCTCTGAGACAAGCTGTTCTTATGGCAAAGAGAAAATACCCATGGGGAAGCCCCAGGCTGACTCTCGAAGCTTCTGCTTTATACACTCACGTTTCATTGGCCAAAGCAGGTGCCACGGCCAAGTCTGACGTCAATGGATGAGAGAAACCCCAAGAAAGGCCCGGTAGGGAGGGGCCTGGCAGACAGTAGTGAGTATCGTGGACAAAAGTGTCTTCCAGGGAGGAAATACCTGAGGTCCACAAATTCAGAATGAGGCACAGTTTTCAGGAAAAATAAACAGTCTAATCTGCAGGCTTAAAATATATGTGCTAGAGTTACATGAACTTGGGAAAGGTGCGCTGGGCTTATAGTCCGAAGTGCTCCGAATTCTAAGCCAAGGAGGATGTATTTTGTTCAGCGGGCTGCGAGGAACAGGCCGTGAGGCATTCAGCACCGAGCGACTGCAGGTTACAAGGGCACAGTAGGGCGGCCCTGGACATGCACCCCCGCCCCCAAACACGCCATTGACAGGTACGATGGAAATAGCGCAAATTTAAAAAGGCGTAAATAAGCTTAGGCACAAGATGAACTTCTCTGAGAATCAGAAAAGAAACAGAAGCATAAAGCAGTGAACTGGACTGAAGTCGAGGCTTGAAGCCCCAAGACCTAAGCAGGGAACTCTGCTCCTTCAGAGTAAAGAGCACCACAAAGTGTCCCCCTTGGAGAGAGGACCAGACCCACACTCACTGTCCGAAGCCAAGGATTTGGCAAAGTTGTCCCCATCGTATAAAGGGGAGGACTTCTCACTTCTGGAGCTGATGCGAGTAGCCGTAGCTGTTGTCCTGCGACCGGAGCAATGGCTCTATCAGAAACCAGGAGCTCAAGAAACAGAAAAACAAAGACATTCTTAGGCAAGGAACCGAGCCTACATGCTGCTACCTTTGCTCCCTTCCAGACTGGCTCTGAAATATCTCTAATATCAATGTCTCTAATTAGCATTATAAAATAGAGTTTTAAGCAGGGGCCATGGCAGCCACATGGAGGAAACTTTAAACAGGTAAAACTAGACAAGTACAGAAAAGGAAACGCAAACCAAGGCAAGCATCAATTGCCTTTTAAAATGAGTGTGCAGACCCCAAAATTCTATAATAAATGAAGGAATCCAAAGCTGAAGAATGACATTAACAGTCATACCATAAATTTTCTCCAAAGAGATTTAATTCTGTGGAGATTCAAAGCAAGCATGTTTAGGAGGAAATAGCATCCCTAAAAAAACAGCAAGAAATTATAAAACAAAAACAGGCAGCAATGAAATATGATTAAGTAACCATGAAAAAGAATAAGGTGAAAATCATGTAAATAAAATATACAATCATTTAAAAGACAGAAATACATGAGATAAATTTTAGCACCGACACAGCCAAAGAGAAAATTATGATTTGGTTGCTAATAACTAAGGAAATAACCCAGAAAACAGAATGGAAGTTTGGAAATTGCAAAGAGAAAAGGAAATTAGCACGCTAAAATTTTAATAATGGGTTATTTGTTGAAGGCATAAAATTGAGCTCATAAAAGCAATTATCACTAATGTTTCAGGGAGAGTAATGTGATTGAATATATATCATTATTCTTGAAAATTTTGGTGAAACACTTTGTGATTTAGGAGTTTATTTAATTTTAGGTGTGTGTCTAAATTCAGCCTGTTTCGCCACATGGATTTAGTGGCTCTTGTAACCCAGACAGGGGAAGTCTTTGGTTGCACCTAAAATCTTTGGTTTTCTGTCCCTTCCACCAACACACCAATATTTGTTGAAATTCAGTTTGTCAAAACTTCTCTCTTCCCAGGTATTGATCAATGGTTGTTATTTACTAATCAGAAGGTGCCACATTTTTATATTTTTAACAAATGGGGTCAAAACCTCCGGAGCATCTTTTGCTTAAAATTTTCGACCTGGCTAGAAGTTTGTTTCCAAGTTTTTAAGTATGAAACTATGAAAGTCTCTACAAGTGATTCACTTAAACCATTTTCCTCAAAAAAGTCACATAATGATAGAAACATTTCCCAAGATTTATTTCCCAAATGCTCTCTCCATAGCATGAGATTCTTTCAAAAGCTGTTATTTTTCTTCTCCCCGCTGTTAAGTTACATTTACCAAAAAGGAGAGATTAAGTGCATTTCTTACTGCTAGGTAGCACAATCCGACAGCCACTTTTCATCACAGGAAAGGTCAACAATTTGGAGCTCTTGACTTTTGCAAAAGGAAAAAAAAAAACCGTGCAACTCGACTTTCCATTCACAAATCTTCTAACACCGGCCACAAAGCCAGCGGCTAACCTCTGGGTGGTAGAAGAGCCTTGCATGGTCACCCTTTATCTTTTCACAAAGTATGTTAAATATTCTCCTATTTAAGAGGATGAAATCTGTTAAAAACCACTTACCCAGGCACCAATAAGCTGAATTATACCCCAATATTCAGAAAGCAAGGAGAGGAAGAACAGGCCCAGGAATGGCAGATAACCCAGAACCCGTCGTGTCCTGTGGCTTCTGACTTGCAGGGCAAACATGCATTTGTACATTAAAGATCATCCAAAGATTCATTTCTGTCTATATTTTCTTCCCATACCCAAGACTGTCTCATGCACGGCCTCTCCAAAGCCAGTCGCCTGAGCCCCGTGGGCAGCCTCTGACTTCAGTGCCAAGTCTAAGTCCAAGGCCTGGTGAAATGGCGTGTGACGTTTCTTTTAGACGAGGAGTACCCTGCGTGCTGTTTGTCCCTAGTTAACCCGCTGTGGCCAGGGAAATGACTGCCGTGTGCCTCGAGTGACTCCGTCTCCTGCTGCTTCTTACCCAGAGACTTCAGCGTCAACACTGATCTCAGCTCTTTCTCTATATCTGTGTCCCACACGTTGGCATTTGATGATAACATTCCTTCCATCACACCCTAAGACCGCTCTACAATCCAAGGATCGTCACTCCTGTGCTTACAGTCACAGCCAAAGGACAGTCCGGGCGTGTGTGTGTGAGGGCGGGTGTCACCGAGTGCCACCTTCGCTCTCCTATGGAATAAAGACCCCCCTGGGCTCCCCTGGCCCAACGTGATGGCATCTAGGTGGGCTTCATCGTGCCTTCCCTTGAAGGTATCATTTGCGCAGTGTTTATGTACAGCTAGTCTCCCTTTTAACGTGGAAAGATCTCCATATTATAAGAAGAACCATTTTATAAATCAAGAAGCCAAAACAGGGTCACAGCTTTTCAGAAAATATCCAATAAAACTTTGGTAACGTCTGTTCTATTTTCAAAATGGTCAGGGTGTAATTTAAAAAACACCAACAAAAAAGAATTGTTCCCATAAAGTGGCAGCTGTGGGGAACGAACACCTTTTTCTGTCCCCACGAAACTGTGATTCCTATAAAAGCAAACGTCTCTTGAACTAATGAATAGCTGTGGAAGTTAAAGATTTGCGCAGAGAATAATATGTAGGTGCAGTTCAGAGAGTTCTGGAATTACAGCTACACTATAATTGAACTCTGGGGTTACAAGAAAACGCTTTGAAGACCAATGACGTCTGTTTACTCATAGAACAATAGAAGTTTCTAAAAACCCATTTTCAATCATTCACTCTTCCCGCTAAACTAAAATTTATTCCGTCACTGCCAAGCGTCTGCAGGGTGGGAAATTTCAGCCCAGACTCAAGCTCCCCATGCAATAAGCCTGGGTCTGACACAGGGGTTTTCTGTTTCAGGGCTGGACATTAAATTAGATGGTCAGAAACGCCAATCCTTCCCCCACCCCATTAATCCACTTTATAATAAAATACAGGTCCTTTTCTATCCGTTTGCTCATCTATAAAACGCAGGCATGCACTTTTCACTGCTCATTTCTTTTCATAGTGACCAATAAACCTCTGTGCTTCTTACCGTTCGTACACACTTGTTCAACGGTTTCCAGTCTGTGATCACAAATATGTTCAAACTCATAAAGGACACGGCAAAAACGTTTCGTACCTTGCACTAGCCAATTCTTAACCGATTGCCAAGAACCCGGGGCCTTGTGAAATGAGAATACTTTGTATATCAATAGTATTTTGATTACGATGGTTTTGAAAATATTTAGGAAAAAATACGAATAATAAGTGACTCAAGTGCCTTAGAGACGCCACTTCCTGAAAACTGGCTAACGGAGATCTTGCTCCGGGTCGACATTTATCCAGTGAGCTCACTGAGTGTCCATTCTGCTTCCTTTATGTCCTTATCTAATGAGTTATATGTACGAGATTTAGGGTGAAAACATCACTTCCCAAAACTTAGAATTAAAATTCAGCAACTCACCATTTATCAACCACCTGCACATTTATTAATATAACATATAATAATGTAGTTCTTAGAGGGTAGAGCTGAAATGCTCTATTACAGTGTTAAAAACGATATTAAGAAGAGACATTGTCTTGCAGAATTTGGGAGCTGGAAAGAGACCACCTAGTGTAAATGCCTCTTTCCACAGAGGAGAGGACTGAAGCCCAGAGAGGTGATAGGACATTCTCAAGGTCAACCAACAGCAATGGTACCAAGACGGGGCCCCCATGTGGCTGCGGGTGGGTGCAGTTCCTTTTACCACAGGGCTCCTGGTGGGCTACAAACGTATCCTTGAGCGACCTAAACTATTTCCTTTGAGTCTTTCTGCCGTAAGTGAATTCATTAAAAAAAGACGATGCCAAGGCTATAGAAAACCTATGTTGTCCAACCCCTAAACACACACACAGACACACACGCATCACAGAACGCAAACATTATCCGCCACTGTTTATACTCGGGAGTCCATTCCTCCAGTTCATGATCCCACAGAACGATCTCTGGCTCCTGGCAGGTTTGACATAAATCCTGGAGCATGTAATTGACACAGTGTGCTGCGAGGATCAGAGACCCCGTGGGATAATGGACCGCGAGCCCACTACGGGCGACGTGACTCGTGCATTTAATCCGCCCAGGAGGCTTGCGGCACAGCACAGGCCCGTCCTGTTAAATGATTTTTCCTCCTCTTTCAAAGTCCTGCTCGGTGACGGGCCTTCCTTAGCAGCAGCTTTTCAACAGCATTTTTATTCCAATATTATCCATTTCACGTCACATTAACATAACCGGGGGGTGGGGGATGGGGCTGTTCTTGGTCACACCCAATTTCTTTCTGCTTTGTCTTCTGGGAAGATAGAAACTTTCGGGTCAGCATCCATCCACCCACGAGGGATGTACTTTAAAATGACCTGCAAGTTTCTGGACAGGTATTTCTCTGCAATACCAGAATATGGATAGTGCACACGCAAAGTGGTGACATGTGAAATTAGGTAGAGAACAAAAACGCTGCCAGGACTGGGAGTTCCGTTTGGCAGCACTGTGGTCCACGTGTGTGTGCTCTGCCCGAATTCATATGTTGAAACCTAACTTGGTATCAGGAAGTCTAGTATTAGAGACCTTTGGGAGGTGATGAGGTCTGGGAGGCAGACCCCTCTTGAATGGGGTCAGTGTCCTTACGAAAGAGGCCCCAGAGAGCTCTCTTGTCCCTTCTGCCAGGCCAGGACACAGCAAGGAGACACCATCTACGAACCGGGAAGTGGACCCTCCCCAGACACCGAGTCTGCCAGCACCTTGATCTGGACTTCCCAGTCTCCAGAACCAGATAAATAAATATCTCGTTTACAAGCCACCCAGGTTATGGTATATTGTTCTAGATGTTCAAATAGGCAAAGAGAGCCAGTAAATATTTGTTGAGCACCTACTGTGTGCTAGATTGTGCAGCTACGGAAATCAAAAGACATTTTCCGTGATCTCTAGAATTCACCCTCCACTGCGAGGAAAGCTGAATACAGTTTCGCCGTAATAAGGGCAGTAGTGACAAGGCAGGGACTCTTCCCTTTCCCTCAGGGAAGGTGATGTTTGAGCTATTTTCCAACAGTCAAGGAGAGAGAAGGCAGTGGTGAAGACTTACGCTAAGACCTGGGGGGTGCTCCGAACCTGGGGGGACCATATGGAGTCTAACATCGCCAGAGGCTGCATGAGGGGAGAGGAGTTCCGGGAAATGAGCTGAAGCAGGTAAAAAGCAGTGAACCCCACTTCCTCTGTAGACTCTTCCCACAGAGCTCTTAGCTCCCAAATGCCAGAGATCACCCAGTATGTTTAGTTTGGTTGCTCAACATGGATTTCAGAATTTCTACACATCTTTGAAATTCAGTTCCCATTCACTTAAGGTTTAAGCCTCTCCTAAGGACTGCGGGAAATTAGCATCTGGTTTTCTGAATATTGCCTTTAGGCTCGAAGCCACTAAATTCTTAAAGTACAGTCAACTGAGCACAGAAGGGAACATGAGAGGCATCATTTTTCCATTAAATGAAGAACTTTGGGGGCATTATCCAACTCCTCTTAATGAAAAGCAATTTCCTTTTTAAAAGGACTAGGAAAAGGAAAAATACCTTTATTTCGTAAACTGTTCTTTCTTAACACATTGGCTGCCACACTAGAAAAAATTTTTCCCCAGGCCACCGTGTTTTATTAAAACAAAACAAGCCTTTCTAATTTGTTATTTTTTATAGTTTTCTGTGCGTGAGTTACATGCAACGCAATCCACGTTTTTAGAATTAAATCGTCAATATTAATTGTAACAATAAGAACATCAACAGGTAAAATTTTCACGAACCAACTGCAGGCTTTTGCTTCATGAGGCCCTGGCTCAAAACTAGCCTGAGTTACATACAACTCACATGGCAGTCAGTGTGTTCAAACAGCTAGCAAGCCAGCATTATTTGTGGGTTTGTTTATGTTTTGTTTTAGGATCTCTGAATTCTCCTACAAATATATCATATTTTAAACAGTTTAGTGGGAGGTGGGAGGGGCATGGGTAGGTCACAGAATTAAAAGTTTGTGACCATTTTTTTCTGAGACTAACTGGAATTTCTATGTCCGTGTCCAGAGACCATCTAAAAGGAAAAAGAAAAAAAGAAAAATCCTGATATCTTTTTAGGAGCAGGTAAGTCTTCTAACACCTGAATGAAACACTCCAGCTGGATTTGAAGGGGTCAGATCTCTTTATACAGAAAATGGAGACCGTAGAAAGAATGGATAAAATTGGCCAAAGAATGAATTACGTAGGCTGGTGTTTTTACAGGTCATAAGACAGAGAATAACACCAATATCCTCGTACAAGTCTTTTGTTTGCTATGCAATCATGCCTTTTTTTTTTTTATTTTCCTCTTTTCCTCTGGTGGGTACTGCTCAGTGCCTAGCTCTGGCTTAAATTTTAAAGGCAGTAATTAAGCCCTAGAAACTTCTGGTGCCAAAGCTGTTCTGCAGCACTGTTAGTGTACTGTAAATCACCCTCCTCCTCCCCTTGGGGCTGCTTCCCAGAAGCTGTCAGAGGGAGCTCTACGTTTATGGGAGAGTCTCCCGACGCTTAATACTCATTGAGATAAAATTAAGTCAAAGAGCATTCAGTTAAAATGGCAGAGTAATTAAATGAGCTGTCCTATGTCCCTCCATTTACATTGTGTCAGAGACTTCAAACTGCGGGAACCAGGACGTTGGAGCCATTTTCCTTCTGAGCGATTCTGGTGTACCGTGGGAACTGGTTTGCTAATCGGGTCATAGAAGACCGGAGACTTTACCATCTCTTCTGTGTGCACTTGAAAAATACACAGGTGTTTACTCCTAGATCAGGACGAGAATTGGACAAGAAGTGATGGCGCACCAACTCTGAAGCGTGGTTGAAGAGGCAGAAAGAAGAGAGCAGATGAGGTTTGTGGTCTCTGGGGGTTTACAGATTAGTAGGGACACCAACAAACAAAGGTGCACTAAACAAAAGGAATGCAGTAGGGAATGGTGCTGGATGCTTGGCTGTAAGTGGTACTCAGTAGAGAAGATCTGAAACTTTGATAGCCAAGAGAGACCATAGAAACAGCCCAGGGGTCTCTGGCTGGTCTGGGTGAGTTCTGCTGGGAGTTTCCAAACACGTGCCATTTCCAAGGTTGCTGGGCAAGGTTAATACAGCTGGTATTAGCAAATCATCCTCATATTCCACTGAAACCAATTTTTTTTTGTAATCGATAAGTCTCCATCTTCAGCCTCACTTATATTCTACTCATCTTTCCCGACCCCTATGTGGGGGTTTCACCAATGTCCTTGACCTGCATTTGTGCATGCACCTGTCACCTTCCAGTATCACTCTTGCTGAAGCCTGACAGATGAGCTTGCCCCTTGTTCGCTTGCACTCGGGTTCATTCCTCCTCCATCTCTCTCAGCGTGCACGTCCCCTGCACCCCAACCTTCAGCCCGGGCTCTGCCGTCTCCAAACCACCTTCTCCACCCAGCGGCCTCCCATGTGCCCCAGAGCGGGTTGCAGTCAGCTCTCTTAATCTGGACCCCTGTTCTGCTTATTCACTGACTTTGCCACTTTAACGTGCTGTTCTTTGAGAATCAGAACCTTTCCTTTTTCACATACATGAAAACATCATGCAACAGTAGATGTTCACTGAATGGACTTTCAGACAGATGATTTCTGAATCACACTCTTCAGTATGTTTCAGAAGTGCATGCTTCACTCTGTTTCAATTTATTCCTTTTGTCCATTTGTCTGAGTTTAATTTTGAACAGTCCCCATGATTTACAAGACCTCCCTTCCAGTTAATTAAGCATTCATTTTCATATACGTTGCATTAAAGTCAGTTTCCTGCTTTGTGCATTTTAAGCATCACAAGGATTGAGTGGAGAGTAGACATCTATGGGATATCCTGACAGCACCTTCCCTAGGTTTGCCAAGTTCTGTAAAACTCCACCGTTCAGTGGTCGCTTAGTCTTTGCTTGGTAACTGGCTCTGTACCTATCAGAGGGCACATGAAGTCTCCTTGGTTAAAAGTTTCTGATGCTTTTGTGCTTTTGTTGTGCACATGCTTGTCTCTGTCTAGCACTACTTTTAGAGGTAGTGCTCGATGCCCTCCCCTGGCATTTGATACTTGCTTGACCGTAAGGACATGACTTCTTGGTTTGCTCTAGTCCTTTAAAGTGTTGCCCGTGGCATGGCATTTTAGCCTCAGCCTCTTACTTGTCTCCACATTCCAGAAGCTTTCTTTGGGTTGACACGCTGTCTCTGAAAATATTATGTGACTGATTTACTAGAAGATGTGTAGCCGAAAAGCATATTTCATGGGGAGAAATGAAGACTCACCCAAAGCTTTATAGGAAATAATAATAAAGATAGAGTTGGCAATTGCAAGATGAAAACACGCAAGGAATATTTGTCCACACCAAGTTCACATGTGACCTGAGATACGAACAGTTGCGTTGAATTAGGCAATTCTACTTTACTCGCCTGAAGGAAAGACAGCAATCTTCCACACCCAAGGGTTCAGATACTTCCCTACAGAGCTTTCATCAGATTTCTCACATGTATATTGCTGTGAGTTCTCCGTTCTTTGTGTCCTTTCACTGTGGGAGAAAATGATGGGCGGTGACATTGACCAGGCAGGGTCTGAGCAGATGAGACGATGAGTGAGCTTTGTGAATAATCAGGAGTTGTCTGCGGACACTGATCTTGCAGTGAATGCTGGCTGTTTCGAGAACGAGAACACGACCCGCATTAAAACTGTTATTCCAGCTGCTGCTTAGAAGGCTGGAAACTCCTCAAAGGCAGGTCCGTGTGCGTGGCTTACGACATCTCTCGTAATGCTGAGCTCAGGGGCTTGTAAGTAGAGAACATGCACCAAAGTATTGCTGAATAAAGAATGAATTAATATTATCATCACCACCAGGACTGGATTTCCATATTATCTTCCACAGATAAACACAAGGAGACACAATCTTGTTAAGATAACATCAGGGTTGCAAAAACATGTCTGGCAGAACTAAATTTTTCTATTTCTTTAGGACTGGGATTACTGTGTACAGTAATAGGATGAAAACAGATTAGAAAAATTCCCTGACATAAATAAGAGTTAGTGTTACAGTAAAAAATGCAAAATGTTCGGTGAGGTGTGCAGACATTTTACAAGATTTATGTCATTGGTGGCCACAGGGTTTTGACACTTCCCAACGACATTTTATGTAAAAACTGAACTCTTAAAAGAATTTTATAATTCATTTTAAACTTGATTTTGTGCATTTATTATTAACTGAGGAAGCACGCAACTGTGATAGAATAGCTTGCTAACAGTAGCTACCCAGGGATCACACAAACTCTATTGTATTATGCAGTTGTTCTTTTGCATATTTCATTTACTCGGGGGGAATATATTATAATTTGTAATTTCCATATTGCCAGATTATTGTGCACTCTCCAATGATTACTCTCACTATTTGTTTGGAATCTGTCAATTTCGGCACAATTTAGCAAGACAATTTGACTTCCCAAACACCGGAAGAATCTCAGAGGGCCGCATTTCAATTGAAAATGGAAAAAGACCACGGTTGTTTCTCCAGAATACAAACTCAGCATTACTATTCGTTAAATCACGTTCCCATTCCATTTTCCTTTTCCCCCCTGACGCGAAACTATTTGATTTCATTTTGCTACCATAAAATTTTCAAGAATATAACCCTAAATATTATTTTAATGCTGAAATAAGAAAGGTAGACGATGCAGTTATTATAAGTTTGCTATATGCTGCAATTACATTACATACGCACATAGATTTATGTGGGGACTAAATGCAGTGACTCTATTGCAAAGACTCAAACAATTTCCACAGCATTTAATATACCAGTTGTATAAACAGTCTTCAAAAATTATTAAGTCAAAGAAATTCTATTTGGCCCCTGCCTGCACATTGCCCACACATAACGATGTTCTCCTCGGCCCCCTTCCAGCCCCAGCCACGGGAAGGTTCTGACACCATCATACCATTTTCACGTTGGCCCATTTAATTTTTCTCCGCTTCATCAAGTTGTTCCTCAAATAGGTTTTGCAATTAGTGACTGTGTCATGTCAATCATGAAAATCTGTCTGTCTAATTCCAGCCAGTCAGCAAGTGTTTATTCAACGCCTCCTTGGAGCTGAGCGCTGAAAATACTCTTTTCTGCAACACTCGGAGCTGCTGGCTTGTTGGATCCTTGAAGGACTTTTTTTCAGGCCCCCTCTTCAAAGTCCCAGTTCCCCAAACCAGAGAGCAGAGATTAATGGGGTAGCAAATGGGGCTTTTTTCGACTTTATTTTTCTTACCCATTAGAGTCGTTATTGAGCAATTTTGATGAGCTTGACATATGTAGAAGATAATTATAACATAAATATGTACAAGTTTAGAAGCAATCTATTAGATCACTATATGCTAACAGCATGGCTTATTAAGATTGTGTTTTAAGAGACAATACATTAGTATACGCTTTTGAGGTCAAGTGCATGAACTCTGGAGCAAGACTCAAGTCCCCAGTCTGTCAGTTACTTGTTGTTGACCAGAAGCTAGTTATTTAACTTCTCTGTGTCTCATCTACTCATTGGTGAAATGGAAATAATAATAGAGAACACCTCGCCAGGTTGCTGGAGGATAAATGAGGTCATTCTTACAACACGTTGAGGTGAGATGACAAATTGGGATGTCCTAGTGGCTTAGCTGGGTCATGAGGCAGAAAGCTGACCATTCCCCCAACCAGGAAGCGCCCGCTGTTATAACACGCAGACACACAGGTGTTTGGACCCCAGAGCTATAATCATGCAGAACACATTCGGAGCAGGGCTGCCCTCTCTCCTTGAGCTTTGGCGGGAGGACGCAGCCCACGCACGCCTGGTCTAATCAAGGAGAAGTCGGCGACGGTGTGAGCTCTGCTTCCTTACTGCTTGTACGTTTCCACCTCCCTCTAAACACGACTTAATGTTTGTGCCACGGCCAAGGGGTGAGGGCGTGAAGGAGAGGAAGGCTCCACAGGGGGACGTGTCAGGTGGTTCTCCAAGGATATGAAGGATGACGTGGCCAGGCAGAGCGAGGGCAACAGCAGAAAACTCTTCTTCATCCTCCAAGGCCCAGCTCAAGTTTTCGCATCCTTGTGGAGTCTTCTCTGGAGACCGCTGAGCCGCGGTCCCTCTCACCTCCAGTGCTCTGACGTGGACGTCACCCATCGTCATATTTAACCCCCGATCCCTCGTTGCCTCTGAGCTGAACTCTCCCTTCTAGACCCCAGGGAATTCCTTAGATGTCGGGAGGATGAGTAGTATTGTAACTCTCATCCCCAGTTCCTAGGACACTTCTTAGCATCAGGTACTCTGTAAATATTGTTGAAATACTAAACCGATTTAGTTTCCTTACTGATCCAATAAGGGGCCGGGCCTAGAATTCAGAATTTCCCAACACGATTTCTGTGGAATATCTATTCTTTGCCATGCTGATGTATTTTACATGAAAAGGGGCTCCATGATTAAATAAATTTTGCAACTTCTGGGTTAACTCAATTAAGCAGATTTCTATACTGTGACTGCTAATATTTGGAATAGGATATAGAATATTTTCCAGATTCACTTGAGGGTAGAATCCTTTCCTCTGGCTGCTCTCCTGAGACAGTGATCTCCAGCACATGCTTCGCCAATCTCCACCGTAAAGGCCCTCCTAGGACCATGTTTAACCCTGGAAGGTTCTGTTGCGCTTTATTAATGTGACAGATTTAAGTAAGTTGTTAAGTAGAATGACTTTACACATGACAGATGGACAACATCCAGTGCAAAGGATACGAGAAAGGATCCACTGAGAATTATACCACAATTCACACAAAAACTACCTTTTTTCAATGCTCAATCATCTGTTGGAAACAGGGCATAGAACACACCAAAGCTGGCAATAATTCCCCCCCACCCCACCGCCAACCACAACAATTAAAAAAAAATAAGTTACTTCAACTTTAATTATTCATTCTCTGTACAACTGAGAGAAGATTTAAGGGAAAATTGTGGGAAGGATACACAGTTTATTAGGAAGGATATACTCTTTTACTCATCAGTTTTACTGAGTGCCTACTACACCCCAGCAGAGATACTTAGAATCCATCAATGAATAAAACATCTTCTTTTCTTCAGATTAAAAAGAAAGTTGTATTGATAAGTCAGTTTTCCTTGAAATTCTAAAATCTGTTTTGGCCTCATATTCTTTGGGTGGTTGGCGGACAAAGTGCTTTAGTCTGAATCTGCTATGTGATCTCCTTAGAAACGCAGGCTGTGCTGGGTGAGAAAGACGGAGCTGTTCATTCATCCCTGATTCCTTCACTCTACTCTGTCTTTTAATTTGAGAGATTATTTTAACATATACTCAGTGTAATTCATCTTGTTCAGGGAGTCTCGGTGGTTCCTTTCGGACCCAGAGCCCCCCCACGACCAGGCGGAGCTCAGCAGGACCCGTCTCTCTGCCCTCTGCCACCTGCCTCACCACTCTACAGGTCTCCGCTGGCAGAATCCCCCTCCCCGGCTCTGTTTCTAGGGAATCTGACCTGAGACATGCCCGCTTTCTTCTCTCTCTGCGAACCAGCTTCCTCTACTTGCCCACACATTTTGACACCATAGTCTCTGGGTCTCCTGGTTCACATTTTTGGTAATCAGATTGGCCAGGTGCCAACCAGGGGTCCGCTCTGCTCTGGTCATGTGGCACGCACTGGGGGCTGTTGGTAAAAGAGTTTTCAGAGAGGGCGTGGTGGGTGGGGTGGTGCACGCAAAGCGTGTACCCTACACAGTGCTGATTTTTCCATCAGAACAGACATGGCTGGAGGTCAAGGATTATGTCTTTTAATGTCCATATCCAAGAGTTCAGGACATGTCGTAAGCATTTCGAATGCACTGAATAAAGGCATAAAGAAATGGACCTTTTCCAGACTCACCTCAGCCCACGACGACCCTTCCCTTTTTTGGAATCTTTTCTTCTTACCACTTGTCCACCACATTATCAAGCATCAGACTATGGAACGTCCTGCATTACTTTCCAGTTCTTCCATGTACGTGATGATCTCGTTTCTCTAAATTACAAAACCCCCAAGCTTAGCTGAACTCCATTTTCCAAATTAGGCAGTACACAGTAAGTAATTCGATTTGTTTTTTAAAACATTTATTAAGAGCCAGTGGCCAGACGACATGCTCGATTCTGAGATTCAACAAGGAACAAGACACGGAGCCTTGAAGGACAAGAAACTGCCAGCGTAGTGAGGAAGCCAGGTCGGTAGCCAGACTGTGAACCACTGTGGATAACGACAGGCCCAGGGTTCTGGGTGGACAGGGAGGCAGGAACACACCTCAGATCACACAATCCATAGCACTGCTGTCAGCACTGGGTGATAGGAAGAATTTGGATGAAATAAATATGGGGAATTCGGCACATGGTGCCTGCTCGACAAATGTCAGCTCTCACAGCATTAACCCTCTTCTCACCAATCCTTGCTGCAAAAGACTCTTGCTAGAAGATAAATCAAGCTGTTTACTTGAGAAATATTGTTTTTAAGAGCACTGCTAGGTGTAACTGATACAACATTTTTAGGCTAGAAATAGGCTGTATTAACTGCACTACACGTCTCTCAACACAGTTTGATTATCCTGAAAACAGAGAAAAAATATCTCTCCACCCAAGTCTGCTTATCAATCAGCTCTCATCCTCCTACAACTCTTAGAGGAGAGAGTAAGAACATTCTGGATTTAGAGAGACTCGAGTTTTGATCCTGAGCCTCCGTCCGACATTTGATCTTTCTGATCATGGACAAGTTGTCCTCAGGCGTAAAGAGAGGAAACAGCGTCCGCCTCAAAGAATTGCTGTGCTGATTCAGGAAGATGATGCACCTTTGCACTGAAAGATCTCAGCTCCTGCATTTATTCTACAAATATTAGTTGAGCACCTGTTCTGTCCTGGATGCTAAAGATACGGCAGAAGAGAAACAGACAGAATTACCTGCCCTCGGGGAGCTGACACTCTGGTGGGGAAGAGAGAAAATAAATAAGATAAAAAAGTACAATTTATAGTACACTAGAGAGTGGTAAGAACTAGGAAGAGGAAAAGCAAAACAAAACAGGGGTGGGGATATGAGGTATGAGGACAGGACTGACATCCAGGCAGGGCGGATTATCTGAATAGACGCCCGCACAGGTGGTGCCTGGCACAGGTAGTTTGAGCTACTGTATTAGCACGTTTTCGCTCCACTTCCCTGGAGCCGGAGCACATTTTGGCAAACGCGTCTCGGAGAATACCGATGTGAGATGATGACTTGGAATTGTCACACTCTGCTGTTGTGATTAGACTTAATTGTCATTCACGTTTCTCATCTGTGCCGCTGCCATTTTTCTCCTCTCTCCTCATGCAAATCTGATCACTTCTGAAGGCTCTTTTCTAAAAACAAACACATACCACCCCCCCTGGGCCGGTCTTGCTACCAGAGGACCAACTAAAGCATTTGTTCCTGCATCTTTCATAAGGACCGGCCCCATTGAAAGGATTACTTTGTTTCTCATGATTGTTTCTCATTAGATGCTCGATCGCATAAAAGGGTGTCATGTTCCAAGTGGCGCACAGTCCAGTGTGGTTAGTGCTAATGGGATCTGTGTGGCTTGATTGGAGGGTGACGCCTTTCGCCTGTCATAGAAGTTGACGTTCTAAATGACAACAGGTTCCAGATGGAAATACTCAGTGTCCGTATACTCGGCTACTAACACTGCACCGCAATCAGAGGGGCTGGGGCACAGCTGGGACAGTTGTCCATGGTGGCCATGAGGTGAGAAGAGAAGGAGGATCCCCTTCCACCTCTTCCAGCCAAAATCCCTGACTCCTTAAGAAGAAATCATTAGATTTGAACTTTCCTTCTGCAGCCTTTTCTCCCTTTTTTTCATGTTTCTCAAGCTTTTGAGCATGCCCCGTGCTGCTTTAATCAATAACTGTTCATTAAACACCTGGCTGCTGAGGGTGGGACCTGGCTGTGTGATCCCGGGCAAGTTGCCCAATGTGTTAAGTCCTGTTTCTTCTTCTGTGAAATGGGAATGAGAATTCCTAGCCCGAGGGCTTCTGTCACTGGGGTCTGTGAGCTGAGCAAAGAGTCAATGACACCGAGGAGAGACAATGCTAACACGTGGATGAAGAAAAAAGACCATATAGTCCGTTGCTAAGGGATAAATGGCATCAATGATTCACTCCTAATGATGACTCGCTTTTAATGGTTCAATAGTCTCTTCCTGGTGTACCACTAGTGTATGATAGTAAGTACATTCAGGGTGTGTGTGTGTGTGTGTGTGTGTGTGTGTGTGTGTGTGTTAAGGATTGACAAGCCCCTTTTGTATCTTTGAAAAACAGAAATATCATTGTCACCTATTCAGACAATTAATAATCATCATAATTTTGTAATCCTAAGAGTAAGTCACACTGTGGCAATTTATTTTCTTTTTTGAGACTTTTTAAATGTAAAAATCAATATAAATTCCACATATGCATATATACTTATTTCTTACACAAAAGAGATCGTATTTTAATGTCATTTGATAACCTACTCTTTGTACATAGTATCTCACAGGTATAGCTAACCCTCGATAAAGAAAAAAATATCAGTCTTTTCCTTTTTAACAGCTGTACAGTGTTTTAATGTACAGCTCTGTGGCAATTTTCTTAAGCAATCCCCTAAGATGTTCAGGTTTTCTCTGATTTTCTCTGTCGTCAACAACGCTTCACCCTCCACATACTTTTCTACGCAGGTACTTTTTATTTTAACACTCCGATCTTCATTCTTCTTGACTTACTTTGGCTGACTGTCTGTACGTGAAGGCATAGTAAAGCTGTTAGAAGTATGAAAATGAATGTAATATTTTGTCCTTTTATTTTTTATCGCCTTCAGATAAATTTCTAGGTAAAATTATAAATTAAAAAACGCATATTTAGAATCCTGACACCTTCCAACACATTGTCCCAGGTGACAGTCTCATCAGTAGCACACTTGGTATATTTTAACAATATTGATTCTTCCAGCCCGTGAACACAGGCTACGTTTCCATTTATTTGTGTCTTCTTTAATTTCTTTCAAAAACGTTTTATAGTGTTCAGTGTACAGGTCTTTTGCTCCTTGGTTAAATTTATTCCTAGGTATTTTACCTTATTTTTTTTAATAGACACTGTAAATGGAATTACTCGCTTGCTTTCTTTTTGTGTATAGTTTGTTGTTAGTGTATAGAAACGCTATTGATTTTTGTGTGATTTTGTATCCTGCAACTTGGCTGTATTCAATTGTTAGGTCTCACAGTTTTTTGGTGGAGTCTTTAAGGTTTTCCATATATAAACAGCATGTTGTCAGCAAACAGTGACATCACTTTTAAAATGTTTGAATTTATTGGTAGCATTTAACAAGTTAGAGATTTCACATAAAATTCTGGATTTCTGGTTCCCCTTGGAAAATCAGAAGGAAAGGTGACAACTAGTCCCCATTCTTGCTGAGAGCCAGCTGAAGGACACCCGCTTCTTGGGCAGGTGTGTCTTCCTGGTGCTGCATCTCCCTCTCTGGCCCCTACACTCCTGTTTCCGGGCTGAGCCCTGGAGGCATCTGAGTGATCAATCCCGGCTTCAAGGCCAGTGACAATGGTTGGGACTATATACAAGGATCAGAAAAGGAATGTAAACATCACTTCTCTCCTTAAGCTGCAGCCTGAACCCTCCTCGCACACGTGTCAGGTCCTGTTTTCCTGGACAGCTATTTCTGTGCATGGCCGGCCTCCCTTCTCTGTGGCTTCTGCCCTTTTAAGAGCCGCGAACATGGTGAAAATCTTTTTCCTAATGCAGTTAGCCCAGCGCATCCTGTTTAGCAGGTATGAAACATTTGTGATAGGAGTTAGCATTTGCTTAGGCTTATCATGAGACCAGTTAGCTTCACATATGCTTAAATGTTTCCTAGAATATTTTCATTTCAGTTCGTTTGAAGGGACTACAGGGACCAAATGGACAAATCTCAGCATATTCAGCTCACTGACATATTAAGGCTGCCTGTTTCGAGCGGGTGCAGTTGACAGGTGGCGCACAGCACAAAATGTCTGCATTTACAGAGTCATCAAGGAGAGGATGGACCCGTTTGCTCCACCTGTGGTGGGTGCACGCATTAGGAGCATGCGGCCCGGAGCAAAACAGTCCCATTCCCACATTCACGCCACCCCAACCTCACGCCTCTCAGCGACAGAAATTTAGGGCCAGGAGTCAAAGGGGATAATATGCAAAGCAGTTTTTTCAAACCATTTGTAAAATAAAACAGAGGTTTTACTAAGAGTTAAACTATGCAGAAGAGACATTTAGAAATGTCAACTAGCTGAGCATTTGGGGAACTGTAACTCAAATGAACCCTACGCCCATATGAATTTTCAAACGGGCTAAAAATCTCATTTCTAAATAGCCTGAATAATCAAAATTTAGTTTCATTCTCAGAACACGCTCTAATACCACCTGCTGCTTGGAAGAATTTTTTATTTTAAAGTGACAGATAAAATAAGAAAATCGTTAAGACACAGCTAAAGTCAAAACCAAGGTGAACATCTCCACGCACCATAAAAGCTAGAGAAACACAAAGCGGTAAGTAGGGCTGAAGCCGTGGGCTTGCTGGGCTCTGGAGCAGGACCCAAACAGGCGTCCCTGGGAGCTCGGTTGCTGTGGGGTAAAGCGCTCCATGAGAGGAGGGGCAGGAACCAGGCCCAGTGCTTGCAGCCACGGCCTGAGACAGGCCTTCTCCACCGTGAAACACGGCAGAAGAGAATGGTTGTCACGGCTGGGGACCCCCATGGAATGGGCTTGGGGAGCAAGTGTATCAGGACAAAGCTTAACCGCCGGCACGTGAACCAGGCTGCCCCTCCGCACGGTGACCAGATAAGCAACTGCCCCATCTCTGTAAGGGACAGGGCACCACCCCCCACAACAATGCAACACCTGGGTCTGTTTATTTGGCCTACGGAGTGGACAGAAGCAAATTAAAAATACCATCAGTTCTATAAACAGGTGAGGAAAAGAGAAATAAACTAAAAAGAAAAAAAAACCCAAAATCTCCTATTCAAATTGATCTTGCAAACCAAAATTACAAAAACATAAAAATCATTTCCTGGCTGGTCCGAAGGTAGTGAGCTATCTCACTTGATTGTTCGCAGTCAGTTACAGATTGAACTCCTTGTTCTACTACTTAACCCCCCTCCTCACTACTGCACTTGACTAGTCTTTAAAAAAAAAAAAATCATTTCATGCTAAGAAAAAAAGACCAAAAAATTTTGGATGAAAGTTCCTTTCAGTTGAATTCACTGAAGTTGCTCTATAGAATATTAGCATATAAATGATACGAATAAATTAAAAAAAATTCATACCATCTGGAGAGAAAGATTCAACAGGGTAAAAGAAGTCAATTCTTCCCAAATTTTTCCATAAACTTAATATCAATACAAGTCCAATTTATACCCTAACAGAGTTTTCAATGGAATTGAACAAGTTGGGTCTAAAATTCACAATGAAGAACAAAAGATAAGGTCTGAAGGTCTCTGAACCTCCAGAAAGCTTTACTCTCTCTCACAGACTCAAAATAGTCACAGCACAAACCCAGGTCAAAGGGGAAGTGACTTCCAGCGAACTAAAAGTCATAAACAGTCTCACCAGGGAGCAAAAGAATTAAAAATAGGCTTTTGGTGGCAACATGAAAAGAAATATAGATTTTTTTTTTTGCCTTGATTCAATTTAGAAGATCAGCTTTCACTTCATTTTCTATCCAGCCTTTCTGTTCTCAAAGATCTTCAAGTGCAAACAGAAACACGATGACCCACCCCACTTACTCAGCCACTTCACACTTCGCCTATTTGTGTCTGGTGCATTTTGAACAAATGAGTATGTTTCCTACCCTGCCCTCTTAGGCTCTTTGCTACTGAAGCTTTGCTATACAAAAAAGTTGCCATAATTAAAGCAAAACAAAAACTTCTCTACACAGAGCTTGACTGTCGGCCAGGCAAAATAAATATATTTAAATGGTATATTTGAAGTGAAGTACGATACTTGAGATGACTGGGGAGGATGAGAAGCAACAATCGCTCAGCATTGCTCCAGCTCCACTACCTACGTGCTTCCCATCCACTGGTCCCTTGTCCCTGTCCCTAGGTGACCTTACCTGTATCTGCGGCGACAGGATGGGAGCAGGTTCCACCTGTGAGAGAGATCCCAGTGGTGGCAGAGGACGGCAGAGGTCTCCTTCCTCTCCCAACTTGGATGTCTACAGCCTATGTGTGACGCTTAAAAGGAAATGATATGTATCAACGTGGTTACTTAATTACTCCTCTCGTAGAGATAAAACAATCTTTCTACTAAAGCATCAAGTAATCCTAGAATAACTAAAATGACTGAAAATGGGAAGGCTAGAGGTGGTCAGGTGAGGATATACAGCAAAGTTTTAACAAT
>NW_012155729.1:4383101-4395558 GCF_000956105.1 Propithecus coquereli
TTTTCCCATTTATGCACCGAAACATACACAAGACAGGAACCCAATTTCAATACAAACTATTCGAACTGGAATGCAAAACAGTCAGAGGGCTTCCGACGTCCACGATGAGGGAAGTTTACGCTTCTAGATACCATGCTGGCTCCCACTCTGAGCAAGTGAGATGATTATTTTTTCCGTCATTTAAAAAATTGCCTCGAATTTTCCATCTTAAGGTGATTTTTAGCAAATGATTGTCCTAGAACTTTCCTTTTTCTTCAATGTATCTCTTCAGCCCCCCGGAGCACTGCCCTGGCCCTTTTTAGCTGATGTGACCTACATGGTCACTGGGTCCTTTGCATTTAACACAACCACTGACGTGCAAAGACTTCAGTGCAGGAAACTGTTTGTTATTTATCATCTGAATTTAGAGAGGCTCTGAACGAAAATCCAAGGCTGCACTACGTGTCAGCAATTACAGTTTTTGGGTAAATTAAATGGGGTCAAAAATAGTACAATTCCATTTTATCATCTCAGGTTGTGAGTATCTGTAGACCACTCAGTGATAAAAGCTATGAGAATCAATCAGCTTAAAAATTCAACTAAGTTAAAGGGAGTAAAACATTTTCAGAAAACTGTTGAACAGAAACGAATAAGAGAATCATCAGATTGCAATAGTTGGCAATGTCGCTTTCCCTTGCTACTTAATTATTGCACCAAAGAGACATGGCAGTGTGGACATCTCTCCAACGATGTCTTTCTTTAAAACTAAATATATCTTAATTTACTATTTTTCCTTTCAAATAATTGCACGCTTGATCACAGTTTTCTACAGACAGAAAACAGAGTCGGTGAAGTCTAGATTCACCATCTCAACCCCAAAGCAGCACCGATGCTCAAACCACAATGAAGATTTTAACACTGCTGTTTTGTGTTGTAGTTCTATGTACAGAAATAAATACAGATGGGTGTTCTACAAAAAAGGTATGAAAATCCCCAGTGCTTCTAAAACTAAGGGTGAACAGCTCTTAGAAAGGAGCGTTTGGCATAAGATAGAAGGCGAATTCCAGAACCTAACACAACACTCGAAATTCTATGAGATAAATTAGGGAAATGAGGCCAATCTTTAAAAGGCTGATCAAAATAAACCCTTCGGAGATTGTAATAAGGGTTAGAGGCGGCAGTGCTAAAGGTTTGGATCATTTTAATTTGCTGAGGAGAAAATCAAAGCGAAGCCAGGAATTAATCTTTCAAATATGATCAAATAAGGCAGAGGGACCTAGTAGCTGTACAGCTCAAATACTGCATGTGACTCAAACTTTGATCAAATGAATCCAATTTGAAAGGTGACAGAGGAGTTCTCCATGCTAGGGAGCTCTGTGTTTTGTTTGTGAAAAGCAAAGAAGTTCTGAAATGTTAGCTGTACCCTGTTCTTTTTAGGTTGTTGTGTTTGTGTTTTTACGGGCCGGATACTTTCACGACACAGTACAAATGCAGTCGAGGAGCTGGGGGCTGAAAGAAGCTCCGTTAGTTTAAGGGCAGGTTGAGCGACAGGCTCTTATTATTAAAGTTGAGGCGGCGTTTCTGTTGCTTGGGGCACACGCGGCACAGACTGCAGGGTGCCCGCGGGGCGGGTCCCGGGAGGTAAAGCGCGGCACGAAGTGCACAGGCCCAGGGGCACCAAGGAGAGGGCTTTGGTCCCAAAGGATGGTCAAAGAGAGACACAGAAGAAATGGTGCCATCCAGGGAGGGGATGGGGGGCACCACTGGTTGGCGTTTAGGCCAAGACATTTTTGGCTTAGGGGCTGTGGTGTTACTGGGGTAACACGTGTCAAATCCAGTTTTCCTGCCATAAGCAACGAGGACACAACACAGCAAAACGTTCCTGGAAAATTGGCCCTATCTTTAAGCTGGCGAGAGGTGCATCCTACAGCGCACTGAAAACCACGCCGCAATTCCGCAGCAGAACCGCTGTTGACGGGAAGCAGCACACCCACTCTGCGGGAAATGCCCGAAGAATCCCAGATCCGGAGGACACAGTTGGAGGCAAAGCACCTCCTTGGTCCTGAAATGGCTCTGGGCTCTCCCCATGGCCCGGAGAGATGGCACGTAGGTGACGTCTGTGATGACGGCCCCGGCTGGGCCCTCTCCTGCCTGGGTCACGGCCTTCTCCTCCTGGCCAGGCGCACGCAGAGCCAGTGCTGACGGAGTGCCTGCGACCACGCGGAGGGGGAATGCAGTGAGACACAGGGTTGAGGACAGAGAGAGTCTCTCCCCAGCAAAGGTGGCCGCACGCCGTCTGGGCCTCCTGGCGGGCCGCCCTCCGCTCTCTGGCCAGGCTCCAGGGCCCCCAGATGCTCTCCCCACTCGGATGCAGCACCTCCTCCTCCTTGCCGTTCCTAGAAAGGGCAAGAGAAGTGACGTTCCTGCTGAAAGGACACGCTATGCTGGGGCCATCACGGTCCCTCGTCCCCGTCTCGGATGCCACGGAAACGGCTCAGCTTGAAAAGGCCACAGTGAAGATCACGAAGGAGCCCGAGCGGGGAAAATGCCAAAGACCTTGAAACGGACGCCCTTTCCAACCGTGCGACACGGTTTCCCTCCACTGGGCTGAGTGTTTAAGGCCAACAGCGTGTGGCGGAGAAGGCAGGCGTGTGAAACCGAGGAGAGGGCCGAAGTTGCGCTTAGGAGGGAGTCCGCCCACCCAAGCTGGCACGAATCCCAGGGATGTTTCCGTGCGGGGCACGGTCCGCCCGTGTGGGGTCCCCAGGCAGACCCGTCCCCCAAACTTTAACACCTGACTTCAGAAACCAGCTGCAGGGGAGACAAAAAAGCCTCAACCACAAAATATCAGCTTTCCATTTTTCATTGGTCACTGCTATGGAATGTTAAGAAAAGTCAGCATTAGCCAAGTTTTCAAAATCCGACAGACGATCATGCCTTAAAATGTCGCAGAAAATGCAAGCAGCCAAGGAGCCCGCCCCATGACCTTCTGGGAACTGTCGAGACTCCAGGCAAAGAGAGGAGCTCAAGGTCATTACGTAGAAAGGCAGCAGGAAGGCATGAAGCCTCTGCTCCCAGCGGCCACCGTGGAACCACGTGAAGGTTTGGTTTCCTTGCATACGTTTAAAAAGGTATTTAGGCAACCACTGCGTCAGAAAATCACAGTCCACCGGTTTGAACCGATGCATCGAATTGCTCATGGGAGCACGCAGATGACGTCCAGCACACGAGGCGGCCGGTTCTCGGAGCCTCGGGTTCCTGCATGTGACTTGGCGGATTTAACGAAGCCGCCCGAGAAATTTCATCAACAACCTCAAAGCCAGAGTGAGCTGCAGGGCTTGCAGGGGTAAAGCGGTCGCCGCACACATCTTTTTCTTTCTTTTTCTCATCTTGGCCAATCTGGCTCTTCCCCTCCAGCGCGGGCGGGGTGCGGGCGACGGGGAGACGGTGTGCTCGCGGCGACCCTCCTGGTGTGCACACTTGGCGTTTCTCAGGACCCGAGGCCCAGAGTGATGAGGAGTTACCCAGGATCACAGCGCTAGTCGGTACATGAGCAAAGCCAGGATGAGAAGTGGCTGATGCCACATCCGGTGCTCACTGTGACGCCTCCTGTATACGCGGCGAGCCACGTGGAACTAAGGGCTGCTCAGAGGGGCTCTCGCAGTGGTCTGCTGCGATGATCCTGCTACGGGATGGAGCCAGTTCACGAAACACTTCCCCCAAATCTCTTCCCGTTCCTGCTCTCTGAAATGAAGGTTTTCCTTCAGTATATAAACTCAAAGCTTTCCTAAAGGATTCACTCCCTGATCTGACTACGATTAAATCAGAACACTGGAGACAGCCGAGGTTCCACAAAAGACTGCGCATAGAGCTTGTCTCTGCACGAGGCTTCCATCCCTCCAGGAAAACCATCCCAGTGCAACGAGACGCCGCCTTCCCTCGCTCCCCACACTTCCTAAAAGGCACCCCTGACGGGGACGGAGCGTTAGCACACCTTTTGATAGCGACGTCCCGAAACATCACCTGCAGCTGTGTTGGAGCAAGGAGGTGCCGCCAAGATCAAACTGCGGTGACGGCGTGTGCGGCTCAGCCAGAGACAGATGCGGGGCAGGAAAGAGCATCTCTCGGTGTGCCTGAGAGGGACCGCAGCAAACGCCGCTGGCGGGGGGTTAGGTGTCTTCCCCGTCACACTCTTGTTTTCAAAGAATAAAGGTCTCTGTTTAGGAAACGTCATTCGGAGGGCGCTGCCTGGTTTGGGCGAGAGAAAGGCGAAGTGTGGATGCACAGGGCAGCTCGTGCGCATCCTGGCGGGGGCCGACGCAGAACTCCCATTTGCTCTCCCTGGAGCCGTGGCTGTGGTCCTTTGGTGTGCTCTGAAACACGGAACTCTCAGGCTGGTGGAGGAAGGAGGCCCCGGGCCCTGGCTTTTTGGCGGTACTTTGTGTGGGTACCAACCATTTCACGTATCCCGGAGGGTCAAAGCTCCGGTCCTGGAAACCGTCACAAACTCTGCATCGCAGCGACAACGGGTGCCTCCCGAGAGGTCAGTTGGCGTACTGGGTGTAGAAAGCCACCTTGACTCTCTCGATCTGGTGGCACAGCTTGATGGCCGGCCCCAGCTTCAGCTCCATGCACTCCTGCACCGTCGGGAGGGTGAGCAGCAGCAGGGCCTGGCCGTCGATGTCCTGCCGGAGGGAGAGAGAAAGGCAGGTCAGAGAGGGGCGGTGTGCACCGAGGGCACCTGTGCCACAGCGGGCTTCGTCCCGGGGCCAGACACGAGAAGGGGCTGCTCTAGTCTCACCTGGTTTGGGGGAGCGCTGGCAGAGACACCAGCCCGGCTTGATGACTGTCTATCTCTGTGTTAATGAAATCTGTTTGCTAAGAACATTTTCGCTACTCTGAAATGCACACGCCTACCCTGGTGGGTGCAAGAACTGGGGCAGATAGCCTGCTGCAGGAACTGTTTCTCAAGCTTGTCATCCCTTTTGGGGAGAGCAAACCGCACCCCCAACCAATGGCAGGCCAGGTCCTCCCCATGAGATGCTGTGACTTAATCTGAGAGCTAGCAGACAGCTCTCTCCTGAAAGAAAAAGCTCTCTTCTTCCCTGCCAAGGTCTGACATTTCACCACCAGGACTCGTGAGGAGATGCTCAGGGAAAGATACGCCAGCCACACAGCACGGTCTTTCTGCAGAGGGACACGCGTGCGCATGCACACGCATGCTCTCTTATAGGCACGCATGGCCCAGAGTGCCATGTGGCTTGGACACAGGTCTGCCGCCCCATCCTGCCTCATTCAGCCCTTCTATGGCCACACGCAGGATCCCACCCCACGATCGTATTCATTAAATGACTGCTGAATTGAACTTGCTGCAGTTAGAAGGGTACAAAGACCCGCCCAAAGCTCTCAGATCATCCACTGGGCAGCTCTGTCTGCTCAGCTGCTCGCTTCCTGTGACAACCTGCTTTACCCATGTGGACGCCACTGGACTCGACTGAGTCTGACTGCAGCTTCCCTTCCTATTAACCAGGCTGTCTCCACAGTGCAGAGGAACAGCTGGGGCTCCGAGGGGCTGCAGGCCCACGGTAACAGTATAGATCAGCGGTAGGACGAGAGCATAGATGAACTCGGCCCAGCAGAATTCCTGCCACTTGGAGAAGCATCGCACCCAGGGCTGCCGTAAGCCACAAGGACGCGACAGCCAAGCAACAGCACATGCACACACGTCTCAGACAACGCCTACCAGTGACTTTCACACAGGAGCTTATTTTCTTAAACTAATGGCTGCTTTAGCTGTCTTGAAAAATAGCTAAAGCACAAAACCAAAGTGTGCATAATCGGTAGCATTGAGGAGACCGGTGTGAACAGCAGGCACAATTCATCACCTGAGCAGATGCAAAAGCCACCATGGTCCCTAATCATTGCAGCAGGAATAAAAACTAGGCATTAACTTAAAAAGCATCAAGGTGAGTGCAATGTATTATTTTAAAATTACAAACAGGCACCAGCTATGATGTCTGCAACTTGAAGCCATGTCTTGACCGAGACTCAAAGGTGACCTTATCACACCACAAAGTAAAGTGAACAGATCAGTCTCGTGGACACACTGAAAGCAGGAGATACAAACTATATAAAATTGTCAATATATTTTTCATGCTATATTTGTATCATTTTCCCCCCTTTTTTTTTTTTTGTTTTTCCTTTTTTTTTTCTTTTTTTTTCAATTGTTCGGTTGGGGCGGCCATTGTCAGGGACCTGGATACTCAGCAAAGGTAGCCCTGGCCTGGGACCCGTTGGCCAACTCCACTTACAAAGCCAAATCTGTACATATTAGACCAAAATGGGCAGAGAGGGCACAGGTGTAGGGACACAAAGTCTTCTAGGTGTCATGGGCCTCACAGGAATACATCTGAAGTAGGTAGTGCACGGATGTCACAAAGCTGTGTGCAGGTGGCTTCGCCATTGTGTTTAATGACATTAGCAGAACAGGTCAGAACAGAACTGAAACTTATTTTGGGAGACGGAAGTTTCCTTTCGAGGCAGAAATTAATGCCCAAGAAAGCCAGCTGGTCTAACTAAGATGGCAAACGGCACTGGAACTAGAATTGTGGTTTTCTGATATTAAACTAGGGAGGGAAAATTGTAGCTCGGTCTTTAACATCTACACTTGGTCAGGATGGCCATCATTGGACATGCAGATTCAGTGACCATTAAAAATCAGCCCTAAAATATTTACACAACTCACCTTCTACGGACAGTCTCCGTCAAGGTGGCCGAGACACACATGCACCCCGTTTGGGTGGAGGATGCCACTCGCTCACCTGTTTACTCCACAAACATTTACTGAGCATCTACTGAGTGCCGGGCACTCCGATGGCTTCTGGGAATATCACACTGAATGCGGGGAACATTCCCTCTTGGGAGACTCCAGGAACCCGAAGGGAGGACACAGGTAAACAGACTATTACGAGATGGGGCGATTAATGCCTGGACACAGAGCTAAGGCCCCAAACAGGACGCCAAGCCAGTCTTCCAGGGGTGTCAGGAAAGCCTTCTGAGGTTAAGTGATGCCTAAACTGACACCTGAGGGACGAGTGGGGATTATTAAGGCAAGGACCAGCCACAGAATTCCAGGGATGTGGGGAGACCCCAGCCCAGACAGCCACTAAGGCACTTAGAACGTACCGAGATATGTAATAAGAAGTCACTCTTTAGTGATTTTAAGCAGAATAAGTGACATTATCAGATCTGAACATCTAAAAGCTAATATTGGCTACAATGTACCAGAATGAATTAGGAGACCAGGTGGGAAAGGCATGAAAGATGGGAAAAGGAAGGAGATTTTACCAGGAGGTCACAAAACCAAGTCAGCCGAGAGACAGCACTGGCCAGGACCACAGAGATCCCGGTGGGTTCATCGAAGGGCACGAGAAAGTGGGCAGACCAAGTACAAACTGGGGGTCTCCCACGCCTGTCCAGCAGCGCCAAGGAGCCCCCACACAGGCGTCAACCGCGGCCGAGTAGGCCCCGGATCTCGGCCCCCACCTGGCAGTCACGAGGATGTCACCTAGGACGGGGGGCTCCTTTGACACCCAGAGTCTCATCATAGCGTAAAACCACAAACACACAGTGAGCCACCGTACCTGCTCCTGAAAAATCTTGGCCAAGGGGGCGCAGTCCGTCAGCTTAATGAACCGCACCACGTCGGTGACCGTCCACTCTAAGGGGTTGCTCTCCAGCACGAGTCTCTCCTCCTCCTCCTGTTTCGTTTCCTGCAGGGGGAGGCAGGCGGGACATCAGCCACCGTGTGGTCGGCCAGATCCCCCCACACCCTCCCAGCCTGGGAGCGGCTGCCTCCTCTGGGTCTCTGGTTGGGCATCTCCCAGCATCTCGTCCCAGGATGACTTCGCTGGCAACCACCCATGTGCCCTCAGAGGTTAAGAAAACGGGCACAGTGACAGTCACTCTCGAACCCTAGTCTGGGAAATCCTGAGCCTGCTTATTAACGAAGCACCTCTGATGAGAGACGAGAGCTGCCAAGGGCACAGCCAGTGGCTCCCCCACTGCTGTGTGTGACGATGGTGCCTGAACCTGTTTCCACTACGGGCTCAGGGAGACCTGACGCGCTGATTTAATGCTTTATAACCCCACAGTGGTGTCCTCTAATGGGGAACAGGGAAGCAAATACAAGGTGGTCATGGGAGACACAGAGATGGAATTTTGGAAACCCAGGGCTGGAAGGGACCCGGTGGGCTCCCTGCCCTGACAAGGACCCCGGTGGCGTTGAAGCCGTCCAGAAAAGGCGATGCCCTGGGAGCTCCAATGTGGTGCTGAAGGACCCCTGTGCCCAGCGGAGGAATCGCCACCCTTTGTCCCCGACTCGGGAATTTGGCCAGAGCAGCCGCTGCTGTTCCGGATATTACACAGGTTTCCCCAAGTCACCGCCCTGCCCGCAGTGCGTGCCCTGCTTAGGAGTGAGTGGGAAGCCTCTGCCCCGGGCAGTACCTCTGCGCCCTCGGGCTTGGCGGGCGGGCCCTTGTCTCCCTCCTCCGCAGGGGAGGCGGCCGGCGCTCTGCGGCCCCTGCGTGCCCTCTCCACGGGCGGCCGGCGCGCGGGCTCCGAGCTGCTCCTCAGGGTGACGGCCCTGCGGGGCCGGGCCGAGGGCACCTCCGCGGACGAGGTGTCCGTCTGGTCATCCCGGAGCTCGGAGCCGGTCTCCTCGCTCGCGGTGTCATCGTCCATGGCGTCTGCGTCCTCTTCTTCACTTTCCTGGGAAGAAGAGAAAGGGACTTAGGAGGGGTGAGCGGAGAGGGGTCTTCGTGGACGCAGCAGGGTGGCCCGACAGCCCCACAGCCGGGCTCCGAGCAAGGTCTCTCCTGCGAGGCCACCAAAGACAGACCTCGTTGTCCCAACGTGGCCCTTCAGCCAAAGTAGCTAACACGTCAGACGTTTTCACCAATCAGGAGCGGGGCGCTTCGTCCTCCGTGTTTCCGACCGTCTGCCGCAAACCTGCGCTGCCGCCCTGGCTGCAAGGCGGTCGCATCCGCGGCGGGGCTGCGCGTCCACGCCGAACGACGCGAGCTGCGTGAGGGCGGGACGTACCTCCCCCGAGCCTGCGGCGAAGTCCACGGCCGAAGATCTCCGTTTCTTCTGCACAAAGATGGACTTCCGCCGCTTCCTCCGCCTGGCCGGCTTGGGGTGTCCGCTTTCGACGTTGCTTTCCCCAATTGGGGGCTTGGTGATCTTCTTCCTCTTTCCGTAGTAGTAGGCTGTGGGGAGAAGGCGATTGGAAGCTTCACTGCGCTGTGCACGCACACACGTGCACGCGCGCACAGAGAGCGAGGGGGAGAGAGGGAGGGACTGCGCCTTCATTAGGGACGATAGAAGTTCGACATCTGATTTGTGCCTGAGAAAACGGGTCCGCGGAGAGGAAACAGTCTCCGGTGCTGCACGTTCGGGTGTTACGGGCTGAATTACGTCCCTCTTCATCCGTATGTTGAAGCCCTAACCCCCCAGCGTGACCGATCTGGAGACGGCACCGCCTTTAAAGAGGCATCAAGGTTAAATGAGGTCCCAAGCCCCAGTGCAGTATGAGGCCTTAATCCAGGAGGATCCGAGCCTTCATAAGAGGAAGAGACACCACCCACTGAGGCTACCCTGGACAACTTCCGGGTCATCCCAGACAACTTCCGGGTCATCGCCCCTTAGATTAGAAATGACGGAGGAGAGAGGCAGGAAGCTCAGACCTGTGGATCAGAGAGAGTGCTCGGGCTCGAGGCACCAAGGTGGAGGTGTCCGGGAGCGGCCACCACGGGTGGAGGAAAAGGCCACCAAGACAGGGGCAGGGTGGGGCTTGGGAGAGGCAGGAACTAATAAGGGTGGGGCAGTGGTAAGAGCTCTGAGTCCTGCGTCCCGCAAAGGCAGCTGGGAGCAAAGAGAGTGACAGTGGCTTTTGAATCCTCCATCCTTCCTCCCTTGGAGGTAGCCTGGAGGAACGTGTCTGAGCAGGGGAGCAGGTCACGACAGGGGTGTGGCCCCCGTGCAAAGGGCGATGAAAGAGTCATCACCACTTCTCAGTGTGAGGACCGAGGAAGTCACTGGGGTTACCAGTCGTCACTGACGATCAGTTTAGTCATGGTCTCCTTCCGGCCACCCAGCTTTCGAATCCACCAGTCCACGTCAGTATACACACGACAGCATACACAATCTCATTTACACACATTCTCGTTTCTTCTTCTCCAAGGCCTACCAATGGTAATTCATCCCGCTTTTAATCGTCCCACCTCGTCTTATGCCAGGCTACAAACACACAGGTAGCTGCTACAGTAAATTAAAAAAAAAAAATTCTTCCATAGTAATTCCCATGGAAAACTATTCAAAAGGTTCCAAAACAGAAAATGAAACAGAAACCAAAGGCACGGCACCGCAGTTAGGCCTCTGGGCCCACGCTGTTTTTCACTTTTTGTACTTACTGTATTTGGTCTTGGTATGGATGGAGCAGTTCTCTGGGCAGTTTTCAGAAACCAGCACAGGACTGAACAAATTGGGACAGCATTCCAGCTTGGCACAGACCCGGCGGCAGAAATTGGCTACCTGGTCAGACGTCCGTACGATCTTAACCACAGCCCTGTACGTTTTGCCTCGGTACCTAGAACACAGGAGGGCAACGCAATGGTAGGACCAAGTTTTATGTTACCCAGGCCTCCCTGGTACAGCACGTTCCAAACACGGCCGAGTCACTTCACTTTCTAACAACGAAGCATATATTGTGAGTGGTTTCCGTTTTATTTGTTTGTGAACTTTCTTATGATCTCACAACTCCCAACGCAACTGTAACTGATGACGGGGCCTTACAGAGGTAATTAGAGTCGAATGAGGTCATGTGGGTGGCCCTGATCCAACAGGACTGATGGCCTTGGAGGACAGGATGAAGACACAGGGTGCACGTGCACACAGAGAAGAGGCCAAGTGAGGACACGGCAAGAAAGTGCAGTCGGAAAGCCAAAAAGAGGCCTCAGGAGGTACAGCCCTGGCACCTTCCTCCTGGACTTCCAGCCTCCAGAACTGTCAGAAAATAAATGCCTGCTGCTCAGGCCGTCCAGCCTGCAGCTCTTTGCTACGCGCCTGGGCTGACGGTACAACTCTCACAGCTCCAGGGGGTGAGGCAGGTATAGGGATGGGCAGCATCCACCTCTCCCTTTCTCGGCTTACATTTTCCAACCATCCTCTGAGGGCATCCTTAAGTGCTTTTCTCTGCTCTTAGGGCAAAGCCCAGTCTAGACTAAAGGTGTGGAAGTTTTCCTGAAAACTTTTTCAATGCACCAGAAAAGCAAGACCTAGAAATTCAAATACCTTTTATACTTATCCGCAATGAACTGATTTTATGGTATCTGAATCCTAAAACCACAACTTACATTGCTTACAGAGTTGGCTACTTTCCTGCCACAATACTTAAAATATTAATTAATCTCATGTCTTCCCCATGGCTGGTAACAGCAGCGGGAAATGCAGTATTGCTCTCCTTGAGCATAACTATTGGGTGAAAAATCAACATTAAGCCCCCTCCCCTGCCTCCCCCCATCCACCAACGTGATAAAGAACTGAGAGTGAGACGTGCTTCCAGAATCTGGATATTGGCATTTGCGACTCATTACTCTTGAAAAAAAAAAAAACCTTTCTCCTGCCTCAAGAAAAACCATATGCAATGAAGTCACCAACATAAGACCAACAAGCAGAGCTCCTGGAAAGCAGACTGGATGGGTTCTTGTTTTAAAAAGAGGTACTCACAGCGTTTATCCAAATATTTTTGGTAATGTGATTTACATAATGCCTGGCTGAAAACATGAGCACTTAAAAGAAGTTTCAATCACCTTTCAACACATTTTTAAAGCTATCCCGGGTAGCAAATCACGATGAACTTTTCAGTTGGCGAAGATTACGGGTCTTTATTTGGTTCACATCTCACCGAGCTACTGAAATGTGGAACTTCAACTTGTTCTTTTTTTATGTCTTTCTAAAAACTGGAAAAATACTTTTCCACTAATAAATCATTCTTTTTAAGTATCGACAGCAAAAAATTAAATTCTAACTTGGAAAAAAAATGTACTTTATATATTTATTCACTGCTCTTCCACACTCCAGCCCCTCTGTATTCCCTCGTTCCTCAACTTCTCCGACGCGCCGAGCTCGATTCGCCTCGTACGTTTTCGGGAGAGCAAACTGTGCACATCCGAATGAGGTAAACAAAAACTAACAAATGAACAAAAAAACCTTTTTCCGTGAAAAGTCTCTCAGTTTGAGAATCCTTTTTCACGTAAATCACTTTATAGCCAAATGTTGCATCCACTGTTCATAAAATATAGGCTTGAGTAAAAGGCCAAAAAAAAAAGTCAAATAAATAGAAACTCATATAAAATTAGCCACTGCATATGAAAAAGAAGAAACCAAAATATTTCCACAGAGCTGAGCACCACTCACC
>NW_012155729.1:4407253-4409997 GCF_000956105.1 Propithecus coquereli
TCATTCTTCATTTCTGTATATTACTCCACTGAATTAATATACCACAACTTAGGCATCTATTCTCTTACTGACAGGTACTTACTTGCATCTGCTTTCTCAGTATTGCCAGTAGTGCCTTAAGGAATACGAATGTAGAAATTGTATTCAGCGCATGGGCAAGATATTCTTGCAAGTGTCTAATAGGAGTAGAACTGCCTGGCCACAGGTCTGCGTATCTTCTGTTTTACTAGGCGTGGCCAATTTTTCCCCCAAAGTGACTACCCCCGGTTTATACTCCTACCTGCACTAGGTAAGAGTTCTGCTGTCCCACAGCCAAGCCAACACTAGACACTGTTAGGCTTCCCCATTTTGCAATCCAATGGAGGCCAAATGTACCTTGAGTTTGCATTACCTTTATTCTTTTAACTCAGAAAGGGAACAGGACAAGTTGTTGGTCTTGTACCTCAAGTTGCCATAGGCCAAAAGCAGAATAATTAAATAAATAAGATCTCACTCTAAAGTTTCTTGATGTCTATAAATGCAAAACGAGGTTTCACTTCTGGTTAAGGGACTCACCCCCCAGCCCCCGTTCTACACAAGCTCCAAGCTAAGCGACATGAACAGGGGTATTTTTGCATAAATATTGTCATTAATTTGGGAAGGTAATGTAACAGTCTAGGGGAACTTATTTTCTTTCATAAGGACTTCAACTAAGAACCAATAGGTAGGAGGTAGAAATGCTATTCTTCTGGATATAAGAGAAAAGGAATAAAATAAGAATTACAGACTGTAAAAGTGTAGCTGACATGTTCTTTCAAAAACCATTCTGAAGTTTGAATTCTACGCAACAGGCAAAATAATAAGCCCATAGCTGCCCTTACACAGAAATTTTCTGGTAGGATTACACGCACCTAGACCTTTAGAGAAAAACAATTCTAGTTAAGTCTACTCATAAAATCGCTCTCTTTACTGCAAAGGTAACTTCCACTAATAGGATTCTTTCATGACATGTAGGTTTCCGTTCTGGAATTCAGAGCAGGTTTCATTTTGGCTTAGAAAACAGAATTCCTGATTCAAGTATGACAGTGCACAAACATGTCTGTTATCGGATCTGGTGGTCAAAGGGTAGCTCACAATTGTATTTTCAAAAGTTATTGTAAAATGTAAGACTTTACATATTAAACAACATGAATCATTCATAAGCAACTGAGCAAACACAAAGGGTTTTAGGGAACAATTCAAAAGCCAGCAGGAACTTAAGCACTGACCATTAGTGTAGAACTACAAGCCGAACTGTGATGAAATGTCACAAAGGAATGCCTAATGATGACACCTCCAACTCTTTCCTGCACCACATGGTGGTTCTCAACACACAGCCCTAATCGGGCTCATAATTTTCAAGTAGCACATGGACCCTTTTCCTGAAGACTAGACCTACCTAGAGCTACCAGCCAAGAAGCAGAAGAGACACAGGGAATTTAGCTTAGAAATTAAAAAATAAAAAACGATAGATATCTGTTAATGAATAGGAATAGAGGAAAAAAAAATAAGCTCAAAGTCGAGATATATTCATATCGACCTAAAAGTACATACACGACATCTGCACTCACAGCTACAAGTTGGGAAGGGACAGAGAGCTCTAAAGGGGACCCATTTACCTGTTGAGTCCAGGTGAGGGAACAAACAAAGCTCATGAGGTATTTTTTTAACAGGCACTGTGGACGGCAACCTGTGGATAAAGAAAAGGAACCGTCACGGATTATGCACTTCGGAAGAAACGATTGCATTCCAAAGTTTTGCCGTAATTTAGAATGACTGTTCCAGAAATCTAAGGTAATAGCATCATAAGATAGGGTGTGTGTACAGGAGCAACACCAATAAGGCGGGGTAAAAAGGTCATTTCAGAAAAGCTGCCCTCACATTCCTTTGATGACCCTACAAAGCCTACGGAACGTCTGCCCTCGAGTGGCCGCCGGTGATCAATGACTTTTTTCTGGGTGGCTGCTGGCTTTGTCTCTTCTAGAGTTGTAGTAATGTCTTCGATTATATTTTACACATGAAGAAACATTAACTTTCATGTAATTAAAGTTAGACTTTTCCACTTCCATGTCTAACTGGAAACCACTCTCTGCTAACCTTTGATTTCTGACCTCTATGCCTGTGTGGATCGTGGCCACACTACACACGAGACCTTAAAGGAAAATCTATAAACTCGTGATTCCTGGAATATAAAGTAGGCTTATTCCAGGACAGAGTTCTGTTATAGCTCAGTAAAAATGTTGCTGAATAAATGTATTTTTTTTAAATGTAGCCTTCGGAAGAAAGAGTGAGCTGGGTTCCACAGGGGTACTCAGGTTGGCTGCACAGAAATGACACAGTTAAAAAGCTACATGACCGCAAAGGCGACCCTTATAAGAGATCTCAGTGGGCTCAGCTCTCTCCGGCAGTGGTTCTCAAAGTGGGTCCCCAAACCCGTAGCATCGACATCACCTGGGAACTTGTTAGAAATGCAGATTCTCAGGCCCCACCCAGACATCCTGAATCAGGAATTGGGGGGACGGGGCCCAGCAAGCTGTGTTTTCATAAGCTCTCTGGGCGACTGACACACGTGAGGGGGAGAACCGTTAATCCATGGACCACAAATGTAGGAGTGACGGATTCAGTCTTGAGTCTCTCACTAATCTCTCTGCATTTACGCTGCATTTAGAAGCGAACCCACAAAATATACCCACAAAACTATTATTTTTATTCAAATAACAATGCCG
>NW_012155729.1:4410047-4412649 GCF_000956105.1 Propithecus coquereli
TCTCAGTTTGAGAATCCTTTTTCACGTAAATCACTTTATAGCCAAATGTTGCATCCACTGTTCATAAAATATAGGCTTGAGTAAAAGGCCAAAAAAAAAAGTCAAATAAATAGAAACTCATATAAAATTAGCCACTGCATATGAAAAAGAAGAAACCAAAATATTTCCACAGAGCTGAGCACCACTCACCTAAAAGTAAAAATTTAACTTTATCTCCTTGCCTCTGCCAAGTGACAGCAAAGTGTAACTCTCGTGGAATTATACCAAGATAGTGCCTCTTTAAACATTCTGAATAACTGTAACTAAGGACTGGAAAAACTATTAAGGCTCCACCTGGTTTGTATAGAGAGCATCACAAAAGCCATTCAAGGAAGAGTTAATAGTCCTTTTTTCCCCTCAAGTAGAGTCTATAACATGTTGAAAAACATATTTAAATGTCTCTAGATGCACAGAGTTGGAGGTTGTTTCTTTTTTTAATCCCCCTAAGGTAGGGCCTAAATTCCTCCTCTTGAAATTCAAAATAATGTAGGTCAACGTAGCATACTCATTAGAAAGAGAGACATCTTCTCTCCCAGAACAGCTGATATGAACTGCATTAGAGTCCATTTTTCCTTTGGCACTACCGCTAGCGTATCTTTGCTTTTCAATACACATTGAGTACTAATCATATAATAGACTCCTTACACGTTGTTCAAATAGTGCAATAATTTCTTTAGTACTACAAAAGGTATGGTTGTTGCATAAATAGGAAAAAAAAACCACTGAGGGACAACTGTAGATTACAGTGTACGTTTTCATTATATTTACAGGTCAAAATCTTTTCAAAGACACCTTCATCCTCTCAAGTAAATGGGTCTTTACTCTTCAGAGGAGGAAAAAAACCCATCAGAAACCCTGGCTGCTCAAGGACAGAATCACCTTGCCTCACGGACAGGTTCCCATCCTCTCTTCCTGCAAACACTCTTGATAATTTTGTAATTCAGTTCCCATAAGCAACTGAGAGAACTGAATGCCGTAAATGCAGGTCTCTCCTCTTGTAAGTTAATTTATTCGTGACAGAAAACATTCCTGCCTTTCAGCTGAATGGGAAGAAGCCAGCTTGCTCTCTCTCCCCACCCCCCCATTTGCACCAAAGAAAATAGCAAAGTTGTCAAGATCTAAAAAATTGTCATTTTACATCAGAAGGAAAGTGGTGACTCAACGCACAGTAGTACCGCAGGAAAGCGGGCGCCGCCTGCGAGCCTGTCATCATTAGCAGCTGCTCTGAGACGCTACTATGATCTAGCACAGCTGAAAGCCAGTTCAGACAGACGTCTTCTCATTGTAAGTTGCTATGTAAGATTTTCCTATGGAACGTACTGTCATATTTGATATAATAGGCAATACGTCACCTTTGCAATTCGGCAGGGCTGGATTTCATCGTGTCTGTTTTGATTGTATCAGGCTGGATTTAATAAGAGCTCTGATGGACTCGGCAACACGAAAATGAGTGCAAACACTTGCAAAATGAACTCTCCTGTCATTTCAGTATCTGCAGCAAGCTTCTGGTTTATTTAGGAGTAGGGGAGAGTTTAACAGAATTTCAGATTTTTGTATTTTTAGTTCCGTGTTCATTAGGTGTATTTGGAATATAATGAATTTTGCAGAAAAACTGGGGTTCTTTTCACATGTTATTTTTTTAAAAATTTGTATGTATTTATAGGGCACGAGTGTAATTTTGTTACATGCATAGATTATGCAGTGGTGAAGTCAGGGCTTTTAGGGTATCCATCACCCAAATAATGTACATTGTACCCATTAAATAATTTCTCATCACCTACCACCTACCTACCGCCAAGAAAAGTTTTCATGTAAGAACTAAGAAGGATTTCTCCATATAAACACTTGCTCAATTCTGACCCCACTACTATCATCTTACAAGAAAATATTCTACTATCGCTGATAATCTCCTTAGATAAAGTAGAAAAATATGGACTATTAGACAGGTAACACTCATTTAAATATTTCTTGGGAAAGAAGGCAATGATAGAACGTAGTACCACCGTTCTCCGGCATGCAACTTTAGACAAACAAACCCTCTCCTTATCTGCACGCATTCTCTTTCACTTTTGTGATTTGGCAGAGTATGAGTCGACCATAAATGACTTTTATTGAATCCAAAATTCGTGCACAATGAACTGTTCAAAAATGACACGAGGAAAGCTGAGCGGGTTGCTGGCAGGACATGTTGAGTAGCCGTACAGTATCTCAGCCTCTCTACTCAGCACCAGTATGAGTTAACCACAGAGGAAATACTACTGGCCATACAAATCATTCAATATTTCTCCATTTTCACTATGACTAGGACAGGTGCCGTCTCTAAAGGAGGGTTTAGATATATGCTAGCCATTGAAAAATGATTTGCTCTTTTGAAAAAGCATCATTTCTCATATGTTACATCTACATGATATTTAAGAAGTCAACCAGTAAAATCTATTCTATTTGAAAACCATAAATATGAAAAGCCCTCTCAAGAACTCTAAGCAATAATTCGATGTGAAATTATCTTGAGAAAGGATCTTTTCCTATGTACATAAACAGCTGAGTTCAAGCACATTGATAC
>NW_012155729.1:4415944-4418639 GCF_000956105.1 Propithecus coquereli
CAGCATCACTCCGAGGGTTTCCTCTCGTCCACAGAGTCAAGTCCAAATCGCTTCGCACGCCGAAGAAAGCCTCTCCCAGGCAGGCCTATCCCATCCGCTCGGTTCTACCTCGCACTGAAGCATCAGGCGGGCCAGATTCCGCTCTGCTTTTCTTTCCAAAATGCAATGCACCTTTAGTACGTATTACTCATCTCCAGCCTGAGCTCCTGTGCTCCAGCCACCCCTGTCCCTCCTTTGCATGAATACCTTGAACGCCCACCTGTGTGAGCAACCAAGATTCCACGCGCTTTGCCTAAGCCAGATCAAGTCACTTGCCATGTATCTGTCACTGCTGCTCTGCCCCCGCAGCACTGTGCTCCGGGTCCTTGCAAGGGCCCCCCTACTATGCATCTAACTGTGGGTTGTGTCATCTCCCCAACAAGATCAGAAAACCCCTCAAGGGCAGAGGGGACAGTGTGTTTGGCTTTTGATCCAGTGCTTCCAATGGTCCCTGACCCCTGACAGTCACCTAACAGACATCTGTTCAGTGGATCGATAGACTGTTGTGCCCATGCAATTAAAAACCATTCATCAAGGTACAGCAGCAATAAAGGACTTCTATTTGGTGTCTTCTTTCTTAAGAGAAAGCAGTGAGGTGTGTTTAACAAAAAGGGCAGAGCTAAGGTTCCAAGAAGGTTTGGAAACTGTTCCAAAATTCCAGCCTGCTTCCAAGCACTGCCTGAAGCTAAGCTATAAAAACGCAACGGAGAGAAAAAGCCTCCACTGACACCCTCAGGATTCACCTCTCTTGAAGGCCACAAGAAAAATGGAAAATAAGACCCTCCACCTGGTGGGCGGCCTAGGCTTGGCCTGGACATGGCCCATGCCATAAATCTCGTGAACATACCTGCGTCAAAGCATTTATCATTACCTCCTACGTGCGGGCTGCACGTGCTGGGGACGGATGGACAAAAACAGATGCCACCCCAACCCATTCTTAGTGACACTCCATGCTGCTTGGTGAAGTCCCCCATCCCTCTCCAGGCTGGCACAGCTCTTTGCAAAACCCGACTCCTCAATCCTAAACCCTCATTCCACACACGACGAATCTTTCTTCTGTCTTCCCAGAGCACTTTACTGAAGTCTAGTGCAACATTTCCCCTTAATTTACGGAACGTATGTCCCTCCTGCTAGACTGTGAGTCTTCCATGGGCAGGAATGTCATTTTTCATCTTTGCATCTGTGGCTTCCAGCCCCCAGGGCCGAGAGGAAGGAATGGTTGGTAAATCTTAACTCAGTTGCTTCGAACGTCTGGGGTCTCCTTTGGAAACTGTGCCTGCAGCTTCAAGATCCTGTTAAAATAAGCCAACTGTGGCCGTGCGCGTGCGATTTACCTCTTTGAGAACCAGCACACATTTGCCAGGTCCCACTGACTGGGGCAGCTCTGCGATCCTCCCTTTGTTCAGGTAAGGGCCCGAGAAACACCTGTGGTTGATGAAGAGCTGAGGGCAGCAGTATTTCCCATGGACGGTTCCTGCAGGGGAAGAATAGCAAAGCCGAGGTTTAGGACCACAGCTCCAGACCCACAGGGACCGACAAGAGAAACACACCTGCTTGATCCACTTAGTCGGCGGAGCCACCTCGCGGAGCTGTCCGAGGTGCTGACTGACGCCCGTCTGAAGTCACAAAAGAAACCAGGCTCAGGGTGGCCACGACAGCCCCGAGGGCTAGTGTCATTGGAGCGCTCATTAAAAGGCCTCACCCTGGTTCCAAATTGTGACAGAGCAGTAGAGAAAACCAGATGATTTTTTTCTTTCAAGGCACATCATGTCCTAATTTCAGGACATTTTATATGAATAATAGTATCGTAGAAAATCTGATTAGATTTTCCACCACACAAACTGTTTCCTAGGCAGTGTTCAAGACACACAAAAAGATGCAGACTAAGACAGGGACAGCTCAGTTGTCACAATGCAGCCCCAAAACAAAAACACCAACTGCACGGCTACATTCTCCGTGTCTCCTACCGGGTGACTGCCCCCCATCCCTGCGCCGGTAACCGCCCCCCCCCATCTGGTATTTATCATCCCCCTGAAGGTCTACAACTGTACTGCACACCTGAGTATGTGTGTGCCTGCAAGCGATATAGGCATTTTGGATATTTTAAAAATATTCCGTAAATGATTTTCTGCAACATTTTGCTTGTTTGCTCAACATGAAGTTTCGGAGATACATCCAAGTTGGTAAATGTGTATCTAGGAAGTTCATTCATTCTTCATTTCTGTATATTACTCCACTGAATTAATATACCACAACTTAGGCATCTATTCTCTTACTGACAGGTACTTACTTGCATCTGCTTTCTCAGTATTGCCAGTAGTGCCTTAAGGAATACGAATGTAGAAATTGTATTCAGCGCATGGGCAAGATATTCTTGCAAGTGTCTAATAGGAGTAGAACTGCCTGGCCACAGGTCTGCGTATCTTCTGTTTTACTAGGCGTGGCCAATTTTTCCCCCAAAGTGACTACCCCCGGTTTATACTCCTACCTGCACTAGGTAAGAGTTCTGCTGTCCCACAGCCAAGCCAACACTAGACACTGTTAGGCTTCCCCATTTTGCAATCCAATGGAGGCCAAATGTACCTTGAGTTTGCATTACCTTTATTCTTTTAACTCAGAAAGGGAACAGGACAAGTTGTTGGTCTTGTACCTCAAG
>NW_012155729.1:4418689-4421723 GCF_000956105.1 Propithecus coquereli
GGAGAGATTTTAGGTACGGGTAAGGAGGGTGACTAATTATGTGAAACTCACCCGGTGCCAGCTCAGTTTACAGACGTGTATTAATAACACTAGGACGACTCTCTGAGAGATGTCTGGGACATCTTCACACCAACCAGCGTCACATTTCCTCAACTGGCCCCGTCACTCCCAAGTACCAAGTCCAGGAAGATGAGCATGAGGTCACTGACTACAGTGGGGCTCCCAATGACAGTCCCAGTTGGCAGTGATCCTACTAGGCAAGGGAGTTTGATTTATGATAAACACCATCACTACTGTCTGTCCCTACCACGTCCCGGCTCCCACAAGCCTGGGCCCAGGAAGCCCGTGCAAAGCGCCGGCCCGTGCGGGTGGACCCGCCTGCCTCTCCACGCCAGGGCCTGCTCTGAGTTCGCTCACTGGGGCTGCCCAGCCCTGAACTGACCATCTACTAACTCTGTTCCGGCGTCCTCCAGGTCGCCTACCTCCCCTTGCTGCATGGTCTCTGGAACTGCAGCCAGACACTGCTCTCTCAGTCCCGCCAAAGCCCACTCATGTCTAACACCCTGAACGTGAGTGCCACGGACATGCGCTAGCGATCACTTTTGCCAGAAACTCCGGCTCAGACAGAGCTCAGGACCCAGCTCGCAGCCTGCACTGAACCTTGCCAAAGACCAGCTCTGCATCCGCATCCACAGACACTATTTCCAGCAGACCAGACACAGGGAAGACAGCTCGCATTTTACATTCTCTAGAAGTGTTTAAATTCTGTATACCACCAATGGCCCGGAAAAGCCACACGCTCTGTCTTTGCTTCAATTACTTTGTTCTCTTTAAGTAAAATGAAATCTGAAGCCACACAGAGGTTCTGGTGCTGAAGCAAGAGCATTAGCATAAATATTGGCTCGGTGGAACTCACATTTCTCTTGCACTCACAGAACTGAAGTGCCACCCGCCCCCCTCTTGCCGCACGCGTTTTCTGAACATCAGCAAAAAACTAGTTTTGTCATCAGAAAACTGCTCTGGCCTGGCTTTTAAATCTGGCTGCTGGCACCTATCGGGGAACTGATGAGGGACAACTACTTTTGACTTAAAAACATCATTTAGTAAAGTGGAACAGCCCACCCCTCACGGGGGGCTTCAGCTGAGGTCATCTGTCTGTTAACAGAGCCGGCAGGAGAGGGGGGACCTCGTTCTAACAACCGAGCGTGCCAGGGAGACAGGCTTGCCGGCAGCTTCAAAGAAACCCATCGGCTCACCGTGTTTGCGTCAGGTTTTGTCCGTATCCTACCACTCACAACAGACACAGGCACGAAGGCAGGCAGACAACATCGCCCGGCAGAATCCGTCCACGGGCTGACAGCTGTCGGGGACTGCGGAAAGTCAGTTCTCAACTCTGGGGTTTCATTTCCTACAGTGACGGAGATTTTTACGTGTAATCCTGGCTTGATTTTTCTGGATCGAGCTGGATATCTGCAGGGATCTGCGGTCCGTGCCGGTGTATGCAGTTATGGGTCCCTCGGCTTAACCGCCTCGCCGGGGCCCGTCCGAAGAGCCTTCCCCTCAGTCGCCATTTTTCTTTAGCTGCAAATGTCTCGAGCACGGAACCCACTCGCCACGCGGGCTGAGCGAGATGCACGTTGTTTGGCTTCGAGACAGGATGCTGATTGCACGAAGGTGTGGAGTGAAAGCAGCGCCACTCTGCTGCCCAGCGACGACGTGTGCGAAGGGCCCAGCACAGCGGCCAGGCCTGGACGAGACTCCCAGTGTAGATCTGGGCCCTTTCCGTGCCCACCCTTGGCAGCCCTTACGTTTGGGGCGCTGTGAGCATCTCCCACCTTCGCAGCCTTCATCCCCCGCACCCTGGATGCTCCCACTGCACCTGCTCCCCCTCCCGGGAGCTCGCCGCCTGTTTCGCGAACGACTCCTGCACGATCTCACAGCGGCCCCGGTGCGGCACCCGGGACAGGCGTGGCCAGCGTCTGTTAGTCTGTTCCACCCTCCTGACTGGAAGGCCGCCTGGGGCAGGGACCACCTGTGAAACATTCTAAATGCTAAATGCCCCCAAATAAGGAACCACAACAATAGCCTCACCGGTTTCTTGCAGGTTTCTTCTAAACTGTAACCCCTACTTCCTCTCTCAAACAGACTTTTTTCCCTAAGTATGTACCTCTTTAACCACGAATGCCACCATGGCTTGGAGAAGCAAACGCCTCTGACTTTGCTCCGGTGTCTCTTTCCCTTTAAGTAAAACGACGCCTGAACCCACACAGGCTCTCCCTGAGGGGAAGCCTGAGTCCAGCATCGCTCCGAGGGTTTCCTGTCGTCCACAGAGTCAAGTCCAAATCGCTTCGCACGCCGAAGAAGGCCTCTCCCAGGCAGGCCCATCTGATCCGCTCGGTTCTACATCGCACTGAAGCATCAGGCGGGCCAGATTCTGCTCTGCTTTTCTTTCCAAAATGCAATGCACCTTTAGTACGCATTACTCATCTCCAGCCTGAGCTCCTGTGCTCCAGCCACCCCTGTCCCTCCTTTGCATGAATACCTTGAACGCCCACCTGTGTGTGCAACCAAGATTCCACGCGCTTTGCCTAAGCCAGATCAAGTCACTTGCCATGTATCTGTCACTGCTGCTCTGCCCCCGCAGCACTGTGCTCCGGGTCCTTGCAAGGGCCCCCCTACTATGCATCTAACTGTGGGTTGTGTCATCTCCCCAACAAGAACAGAAAACCCCCCAAGGGCAGAGGGGACAGTGTGTTTGGCTTTTGATCCAGTGCTGCTTCCGATGGTCCCTGACCCCTGACAGTCACCTAACAGACATCTGTTCAGTGGATCGATGGACTGTTGTGCCCATGCAATTAAAAACCATTCATCAAGGTACAGCAGCAATAAAGGACTTCTATTTGGTGTCTTCTTTCTTAAGAGAAAGCAGTGAGGTGTGTTTAACAAAAAGGGCAGAGCTAAGGTTCCAAGAAGGTTTGGAAACTGTTCCAAAATTCCAACCTGCTTCCAAGCACTGCCTGAAGCTAAGCTATAA
>NW_012155729.1:4431238-4471506 GCF_000956105.1 Propithecus coquereli
CGTTTTCAGCTCTCTTTCCATCCGTATATTTTTATTTACTTGAGCAAGCAGAATCACTTGGCATGGAATATACATTTTAGTGCATTTTAAATATTTTTCAATACATACAAATGTTACCAGCAGTTACTACTTTTCCAAAACATACTGCCTGCCTGCACACACTCTGCCCTGACACTCTTTGCTCATAAAATTACAACCGAAACAGGGCTGGGGGTGGCAGTGTAACCTATATTTGTTCAGCAATTTGAGGCTCACAATATTTTTTTCACATGGAATCTAATTTAATCTTCATAAAAACCCTGAAATGAGTATTTTACCAGTGAGGGCACTGAGATGCAGAGAACTCAAGCAACTTGCTCAAGTTCACCCAGCTGGGAAGCGGCAGAGCTGGAGTCAAGTTTTCCACCACCCAGGACCAGCCAAGAGTCGAGAGGGAGAGAGACAATGTTCCCGGTGGGGAAGAGGCGGCCGCATGTCTCAACTGCACCTGTCACACTAGGTTGCCGGGGGGCGCTAAGAATCTCCAAGCACAGAGAGCCATTACTGGCCACGTGTGAGTTTGGGGGGTTTATCAGGTACACCGAGAAGTGACAGTTTGGACTGCAAATTCCTTTTAAGCAAGCACTGTGTCTTGAGCGTAATAGGTACACAACAAACAACAGCAGCTATGTTTTACTATCATCTTCACTAGTGTGCCGTTTGTTAGCTAACTCTAATAAAAACAGCCATGCTTCCTATCCTCTGTAAAGACACTCTACTGTTTACCATGCAGTTTGGGGAGAATAAAAAAAAAAAAAACACGCACTGTTTTTCTGGTTGCACAACTGCAATCTTCCTCTTCTTTTGTGCTGTAAAACAAGCAAAAAAGGAAAAAAGAAAATCAGCTTTGTGAGCGGAGCAAATGCATTTTTAAAAATGGGTTATAGCATAAAAAAAGGTGCCTGTGTTAAAGGAACAATTTAAATACTGCAGAGCTATTTCACTCATGCCACAATTTTAAATCAATTTCTTCTAGCATAAAACAGACATTGGCTCCTCAGATGTGAGATCTTACTAGAACTTAGTATATTTAATCTTATCACCATACTGGCTACTTTATTTTAAAATGTGCATTTAATAAGAAAGATAAAGAGTACACCTATTATACCTCCTGTAAACACATGTGTTCAAGATACATTATTGCAAGCATGATAATCGAGAATGATTTTTTTTTCCCCATAGAGATTGTGATGAGGCAGATAATGTTACCATAACAGCGCCCTCTCAAAGTAGGATGGGAGGCATGCATTTAGACTAAAACTTTTTTTTTATCGAAATGAGAATTGGTGGCTAGCAAATACACCTAGTCAAATACTGACATGAACCAGCAAATAATGATTTTTTTTGGATACGAATACTTCCAGTTTATATTTATAACTGATTAGGATTGCTTTAACAAAAATAGATCAGAGCTTTTGGCGTGTACTTATCTGGCATGCTCAGATAACCCTGTATCTTCCAACATAAGCATAAATTAATCCCAACAAAACTTCTAAAAGCTGTTAGAGTCTGGCAGATTTAGAGTGGGAGTTTGCCTCTTTAAAGCAAAATGCATGTGTAAGAAATACAAGCAAAAACAAATGAGAAAAAACACTTAATAAAATTCCACCCACTATGAACTTTATTTGGTACTTGATTCCAGTTATTACTGTGAAAAGGAATAAACTTCATGATCTCCAAAGTGAAAAATGAGTCTATAGAATAACTTGTGTCACTCGGTCTCTGTTAATCGAGTGGGGACACCTGACTGTCAGATATTCTGGGGAAGGAGTCAGGATGCAAAGTGTAAAATAAAGAGGAAACATTACTGCGTTCACCTTAACCCACGTGTGACTGTGCCCCAGAAAAACTCCAAGCACTTGTATTCTCCCGATCCGAATGAAAGAGGGAGGTAGAGGCCCCAGGACACCAGGTTCTATCTGAGGGACGGCATGGACAACAGAGATGAAGCCCCAGCCCCGTGACACACCCAGGGAGAGCCCGAGTGTTGGCCATGCTGGCTGAGTGAGACAAGAACTGGCTTTGTTTTACATCAGGGGAAAAAGGAATGCCTCTGAGATTCAAATAACTATTCTATGCTCAAAGTTCTAGAAATACTAAATATTTTAAAGTGAGGGGAAGATATTACTCAAATTGGATCAGACTTATTCAACAGGATGGTATAGGGAAAGAAGAATCCTGTAAAATCCACCTCTGACCTCTGTCTGTAATCTGAACTACACACTTTGCTTTGCACAGAGAATGTCCCTTGTTCTTAATGAATACTGAGTGGGGGACCCTTGATAGCCTGTGGCCACCAGGGAACTTAAAGCCAACCTTGAGATGGAACTTTGTCTAAGGAAATGTTCTGAGAATCTACAGAAGTATACCATAGAACAGGTTGCTAGAAAGAAGCAAAGCTAGCATATAAATTCCAAAAAGAAAACAACAGAAATGTAATCTCTTTAAGTACTCGGAATTTTAAATAATACTTTTGATACACATTAGAGTGGAATAATAAACACAAAGATGTATTAGGCTTGAAGATTTTTAAATGATACCATTTCATGATAATGACCTGCAATAACATATGTTAAAACATACCCTTGTATGTATTTAAATGTGCGTGTGTGTGTGTGTGTGTGTGTGTGCATGCGTGCGAGTTGCTGAACTGTTTAACTACTAATATTGGTTTTACGTGGTATTTCTGTGATCTAAAGGACGTGAGGCAATATACTTTTTAAAGTACGGTTGAAATCTCACTAATTACTGCCAAGAGGAGGTTAAGTGTTTATAAATATGTCAGTAAATCACTGGGATCAATTATAATTTCTTTAGGAAAACTTCATGAGAAAAACTAGTTCTTTCCAAGAAATGGTAATATGAGAATACAGTATCTAACACATTTTTCCCATCAAAACAATGGACTGTGCACAACACTGGCAGTCAAGATTGCAGGTGTTTTTTTTTTTTTTTTTTTTGAAAATGACTATATTTTTATTACTAAATAATTTCTTCTCTATTGTTATGGCCAAGTTCATAGACCATGGCCGAGAATGATTAAGGATCCTTTAATCCATGGTATTTTTTGCAGGTAGGGATTACATGATTTTTTCGTATAGTCAATTCCTTATGAGTATTTTTTTTTTTTTTATTTCAGCAAATTATGGGTGTACATACGTTTAGGTTACGTGTGTTGCCCTTGTTCCCCCCCCACCGAAGTCCGTGTTTCAAATATGTCCATCCTTCGGGTAGTGCGCATTGCACTCCTTGTGATTGCAGGTGTTTTTTTCTCTCAATTGCGACGTTGTTTGTCGACCTGTGAAATGCTTCCAAACGTTCACCTTGTGCATTCACTTAAAGGACCACTGAGATGAAAACATTAGTGCTCAGTGGAAAATCTAAAACCACTTTTGTTTTTTACAATTTGGCTACCATTTCTTTCCAAAACTGCCTATTTATTCAGCTAGTCACAGACGTCACCCCCCGGCCCCTTCGCCCAGGCCTCACTCACAGGCTGTTTTGTGCGGCGTCGTCAAGGGGTAAGAATTTGCTTCGCACCAGCCCACGGGGAAGATGTCCATGGACTCGACGTCGACAATGACCTCTGGACCGGGAGTCTGCAGCCCTGAGAGACGAGAGATACAGATTTCACCGACAAAGAAACAGAAGGAAAAAAAACTAGAGCATCCCTAGGATTGAGAAAAACATTCCTCTGAATATTAAAAAAACAAAAACAAAAGAGACAATGGCAGTGCGGAAGGTACAGTTTTAACGGAGTCTTTAGTCTCACGACAGGTACAAATGCTCACAATGTAAACGGCAAGAACACAAGTGGTTCAAATAAGGTCGGGGTTTGGGCAAAGCACTTCCCCCTCAACATGGAGCAGAAGGAGGAATCTGGACCAGACAGGCATCTGAGCCAGAGATGCTGCAAGAGGGAACTACATCCCCTTTTCCTAGGAATCGCTTTGAGACCAAGGGAACGTGGTGCAGCTTGGGGTATGGCCACAGGGCCCACACCTAAGCCACCAGGACGTGCTTCGCCCTACACCAAAGATCAACCTGTAACTGAAGAAAGTCAAACATCACAGCTGACCAGAACCAGTGAAACTCAAAAACAGTGATTATGACGGTGCACAAAGACAGAGCAATCTCTCTAGGGAACTTGTTGACTTATCAGTTTGACTAGAGTCACTTTTTTTCTTTTTTGAGACAGAGTCTCACTCTCACTTGGGCTAGAGTGCAACACCGAATGAACAGACACTGTTTCTGTCTAATGTTATGTGACTCGACAGATATTTAACCTAAGTGCTAAAGGAATCATCAGAAAAATAAGAAAAATTATACTCAAAACAGACAAAAAAAACTCTGCCAGTATCTTCAGACATAGAAGTAACTCTCCCTGTCCTGAAGGTCACGTAATTCTCCAAAGGGTCCAACGAAGAGGACCACTGGGCTGTTTCCCATCACACAAGGTCACTGTTTCCTCCTCAGGCCCACAAAAACAGTATTTGTTTCTTAGCAACTCAATAATTTTGCTAACAGGTTAAAATCATCTACTACTTTGTATTTTAAGATTTATGTTTAGCTACAAATAAGATCTGCAAGGTCATTAAAAGCAGTACTTCAAAAGGAAGTGTAAAGTGAATTTTATAGCTTATTCCTTCCTAAATTATGACTTTCATCTTCTAATGTTCTGCTAGTTCAAACATCACATCGTATTAAGGCTTTAATATATACACTTCTGCACAATGTATACATTAATATATAGCCAAGGCTGTCTTTACCATACTTTACAATTCTTTGGTCCTGTTTCCTATTCAATTAAACAATATTTACGAGCTCAGATGTGTCAGCCTCCTTTCCCTCAAGAAAGCTACAGTCCTGCCTTCTCTCATCCCAAATCTAGCCCACTAAGGCATCTACTCAATGAGAACTGATGGAAAAATGAGTTATTTATCACGCAGGAAAGTTTTCCTGATCCCAAAACTGTTCAAATTCCATTGTGAATGATGGGTACCAGTTCTTCATTTCTTTTTATCAACCTTATGAAAATGAGACACATCTGGCTGGACTAGGAGAATAAGCTTTTAAAACAAACTCATTTGTTTCCAGACCCAGTACCTTATAAAATAATCCATTACAAGTACGTACAATGCGCCTCCTTGATTATTCTGGGATTGCCAAGAGTACATATGCAAAGCTGGATGTTCCGCTGAAGACCACTGCAATATTCTTTAACATGTTTTAGAAAAATCCCTTATAACAACATAAGACAATGCTGAGCTGCATCCACTCAGTATAGATTCTATTCGTTGATTTTTATCCAGAACCTTCACCTCGAAAATCATCAGGAAGCCTAAATCTCCATCTATGGGAAAGTGCTTAAGTAAATTTGGGTGCACCCACATGATGGAATATTCTGCAGCTATAAAAAAGAATGAGACATCTCTTTATAGACTTACATGTAAAGATCTCTAAGATGTATTGCGGAGTAAGAAAGGCAGGCACGGAGCGTGGTGCATATATAGTACACTACCATCTGTTTGCAAAGGGGGAAATAACATATATTCGTATGTGCATAAAATAGATCTGGAAGGAAGTGCCGCATACTGACACAGTGGGCGTCTGCTGGGAAAGGAATGAGGGGCCGGGGGCACAGGGGAGGGAGGGAGGATCCGACCAAAGATACTTGCATGGGTTTTTGGCATTTGTGAATGAGTTACTAATTTTACAGCCACAACCTCCACGATCACCACAATAACAACACAACGAAAGACACCCAGAGAAGCAAGGGAGGCTCTCCGCCGTAGATATGGAGCTGCTACAGAGCTCTGAATTAATGAGGGGCAGGTTACCATACACGAAAACAAAACTACACGGCCATGAATCATCTCATTGTGGAGAGAATAAAGACTTTCCACGCTCACAAACTCAATTTGCAAGCATATAAATTTGTGAGAATCCCCTCTGGAACCTTAAAATAGTTGCGTAGTTTGCTGTCTCCTGCGGACACTGTCCTCGGACCGGCAGATCACAAAGTTCTACCTGTCCCTCTGACTGCAGAGACCGTATCACAGCTCCCTCTAACCAATGGCATGGGCACTGTGACCAAGTGGGTGACCTGTCCTATCCAGAACACGGGGATGAGAAAAGGAGACGGCTGATGGCTTCGAGTGTCCTCCTAGAACACAATCCTATCAGCCCCTAAAGTTGCGTCATTACCTCACTCCCGGCAAATCGACGAGGACAGAGCAGGCAGGGGTGACTTGAGAGGAAAGATGCCTTGCGGGTACCAGAGGCAAGAGGGACACAGGGGCCATGCCCCTACGAGGAAGGTGAATGGTTTCCACGTGCTCAGTAATAGAATCGGAACAACCTCTTCATGTCAGTTAAAAGCCGGGACGAGAAGAGAGGGAAGAGGTATTTAAGGGAACAAGTTAATCTTGCTTAATACCCCCACTGAAAGTCAGAGGGCACACAAATGCCGACAGGCTCGGCCGTGAGATGAACGGGCGAACCCCGGCAGAACGAGAAGCCCGTCGGAGGACCCGTGAGCAAGAACCGCACGCGGAAGCCCTGCCTGCCAGCTCCGCGCTGCCTCCTCTACAGACGCCGACGGACTCGCACAACGGCAAACACGGCACTTGCCACGGGCCAGACTCTCCACGTGTTTAATTCTCACAACCGCCCTAGCAGATTGGACTGTTTTCACCCCCATTTTAGAGATAGGTAAACTGAGGCACGGGAAAGACCAACCAGCTGGTAAGTGGCAGATGCAGGATTCGAACATGGGCCATCTAACTCTGAGGCCTTAGCAAGCACTTGAGGTGGGCAGTTTCCTTTTCTTTCCTCCTCCTTCTTTTTTTTTTGGTGGGGGGACGGGGCTGTCTAGCATCTGTCTCCTTTCTATTGGGGCCCCGTACCCCTTGCATAGAATTCCCATCATGAGGTTGCCACCCCCTCCCGCCACAGCGAGATGACGGCAGGCTCAGGCTTTCTATCCAGGACTTTGGCCCCCTGAGTGAGAATGTGTCACCCAGAAGATGCGTTCATCACAGCGGCAGCTGGAAAACCCACACTTTGCTTTGGTTCCCGCTGCAAGGTCTTCTGGAGAGGTGACTGCGCTGGCCACAGGTCAACGGCCTTCCAAAATAATTCCCAGCTTAACTTAAGAGCCAGAGGCAGTTCTGTTGCTGGCGACCAAGCTCCTGACCAAGCGCCGACTTTCAGAACAAAATAAATCTGATAGTATTTCAGCTTCTGCTCTTGGACCGCTTTCTCTAACTGTCCGGGAAATACGGCTCCTGTATCCTGACCTGCTGAAGCAGCTTCTCCCACAAACGTTTCGTACAGGCCATCATTTCTTCTTTTTAAAGACTTTAAAACCACCCACACGGGCTTGAAATATCATTGTTTTCACATTTGCATTTTCCCTTGTTTCAATTTTGCAAGTATCTGCAAAATGCTTACCAGCCACCTGACTTTTTCACAAATTATGGAAAAGTTTAAGGGGCCATTTTCTGCACCTGGTCTCCTAAACGCATGAGATCTGTGCGAACTGGTTTCTCTGAACCACAGCGCACCTTGCCTACTGACCTATCAGAGCGGCTTACAAACCCTGGAGTGCTTAGGAGACATCTGGGGAGGGGCACTGGGTAAAAATGCAGATTCCCAGACCCTGTTACCAGGGACTTGGGTGCACCAGGTCTGGGTGGCCCCAGGAATGTGCATTTTAGTAGGACCCCAGTTGATTATGATGTGAGGGGCAGTTTACTGGAACTGAGCCAAGTATACAAAAAAAAACTATCAAGGAGTTTTTAAAATATAGCTTCGAGTATAAAATATTTCACTATCTCAAAATTCAGTTGGCAAAACAGCAGTTCTTAAGGGAATGTTGTATCTTAAATGGCTATTTTGTTCAGGAACATACATTTTCCTTATTATCTATTCAGCAACCATGTAGCAAGTAACCACGACCTCTTGTAAAAACGTCCTGCTTTGTGAAATGCCCAGAGCGAGTGGAGCCCGGTGTGGAGGCTTATAGCATCCGTGACAGGATCACGGTGGTTACGGACTCAGTGGTCCTTTCTGACCGAGCACAGGCTCCTGCAGGGTAGCAAATCTGAAAAGAAGAGGTGCCGCCTAACAATAACATCGTCGGCAATCGACATCTTTCTGAGCACTTTCACTGTTCTGACACTCAGCACTTTTTGGATATTAACTCACTCAGCCAACCCCCTCCGCCATCCTACAAGGTCGACTGTACCATTAGGCACATTTTGTAGAGGGGCACAAATAAGAAAAGAGATCTTTAAACTCGTATAGTATCAACATTACACCTCCAGGGGGCATCTGTGTGTCCCCGAGGGCGAGGCTGCCGCACGCCGTGCTATGGAATTCAGTCTTCACTCCGTAAGAAACGCAGACTTATTCGTAGAGCCCCGTGAAGACGGCCCAGCAAGCAGGTGGGAGACTCCTGACATCGTGACAGCAGGGGCTGAGGACCTGGCGTGTCGTGTGGCAGTGAGAACAGGGGACACAGAGACGGAGACAGGCATGCGTAGAGTACGGAGTGTTTTTTGCCATTATTGATTGTGGGAAAATTGTACTTTCTCTAGATTTCCTTTCAGAGGGCAGCAAAAAAGTAAAGATTATGAGATGCTGGTAACGACATGAGTTGATGGTTTGAGTTAAGTTTCCTGCCTTTTCCGCAGACCTGAGGACTTTGGGTCTTCTTCATTTTTTTGTTTATTTGTTTTTTCGTTCTCAGTATATTTGTTTTTAACAAACTGGAACAGAAAGAGGATGGATCACAAATCCTACAGGGCCATCCTCCCTTCCATACATTCAAAGTGCAAAACTGCTAACGGCAAATTCCCCACCTGTTTGAATTTATATGTTTAATTTATAACTGCAAGACTGGGTTTTACTGTTCACGTTCTAAAGCTCTCTTCAAACATTTCTGCAGTGGCCACAACTGAAAGAGCTAAATAACTTAGCGGTGGTGAAGCTTGCCTGTCATCGAGACTTTTATCACGCAAAAGGAATTTTGGCCTCGGCTAAAAGGCTAAAATACTCTGCATTTGGGAAAATGACATAGAGCATAACACATCTCTTCTAAGCAGGAGGAAAAGAGTATGAATAATAATGAGGACAAAAATAATGGAGGGCATTTACCAGGTTGTTCTTGAAGTTCTGAAGCTGTTTTTGGTGATTTCCAGGGATCAACTAACGTAGCGCACGTGATCGCCTTCCGAGGCAGGTGGTGTGTTATCTCATTTTATACGTGGGGGCTCTGGGGCGCTGCTCTGCTCAACCAAGCACCGTATCCTCCATCCCAGCAGGCGCTGAGCTCCCCTGCACGGCTCCCACCGTGGGGGCAGGACCCCCAAGAGGCAGCAAAAACTCCGCAGGGAGCGGGTCTGCCCGGGCACCAGGGGCAGCTTGTGGCCAGGTTTAATCTCACTCTTGCCTCCTTGCATCCCCACTCGGCCTGGCTTGCGGGTCTCCTAGGGATGACCTCCCCATACCCTTAACACATGAGACACACCAGCCGGGCCGTGTATACCCCTGTGCGGTGTCTGTCCATCCCGGCCACCGGGAAGCGGCTCAGCGCCGAGGACGACTTGAGCACGTCCTGGAGGAACCAGGCTCTCCGCTGAGTCTTTGTCTGACTGCTTGGGATTTCCTCTTCATTCTTTCTGGCAAATGCTTCCAGGGGCTGGGCTAACTGCTTTAATGCAAACCAAGTCCCTGGTGTAAGTGATTAAGTCATTGCCGTTCCAGAAACGAGAACACCAGGGCTCAAGAGGATTCAGCAACCTGCTGGAGGCCACAGAGCTGTCAGGGACCCGCAGGTGCACCTGGCTCTGTCTGGCTCCAAACTGTCGTGGACACAGTGTCTGCTGCTGCTACGCCTTCCCTGCAGAACCCTAGATCACAGGGACCCGTGTGACGACAAGGGTTTGCCTGCTGTCCCGTTCGGTGTCCCATCTCCTTAGTACCCCTTTTGCTCCTAAAAGTCTCCTTGTTTAAACAAAGTATATCGTCACTATCCCCGTATGTTCTGAAGCCTCTGACCAGGGCTTCAGTATCAAAATTCTGGCTCCCCGCTACCCATCCTCACCTGGAATTCCCATCCATGTCTTAAAACACAACTGTTTCAATTTAAACTCGTTTCCTTCTAAACCTGTTCTTCCTCTGTGTTCCTAATCCTTTTAACGTGTCCCTGGGGACACTTCCAAGAAGTCCAGGACTTGGGAGTGGCCTCTCCGTCAACCAACTCTCTAACCCTGCATCAACCACGAGCTTCCTACATCTTAACATTCTTGCCGATGAAGCAGCCAGCCCTATGAGGCTGAAAAAGGCAGTATGGCGAATTATGAAGAAAGATATACGTAAAGCACTACTATCATTAAAAAATCCTGGTAAAACCATTCTCAGACAAATACCGAATGGTTCTACTCTTCTGCGGTCCCTGGAGTAGCTAACTTTACTGAAACAGGAAGCAGAACAGTGGTTGCCAGGGGCTGGGGTGGGGCGGTGAGAGCTGAGTTTCACAGGCAGAGAGTTTCAGTTCTGCAAGACGAAAACGTTCAGAGATGAACCTGGTTGTGGTTACGCCACCGCGTGGATGGACGTAACGCCACTGAACTGCGGCCTTAAAAACGGTTAGTCAAAATGGTAAATTGGGTGTTAATATATTTTGACACCGTTTTTAAAAAATAAAATAATTCTTTTCAATAAAATCTCTCTCCTCCTGTGGAACTGCGGGCAAAATGTGAACCTCTTCAAAGGTCTTGTCAATCCGTTGCATTAACCACTAAAAGCTTGAGCTAGAAACCTGCTTGGTCTCTTTGGCAGTGCAAAACAGGTGGGGCGTGGGTATGTATTTGGTAAAGTGTCCAGGAAAAGATGGTTCTTAGAAAACAGACACCCACGAGAAAAGCCAGAGAAGGCAACACAAAGATGTAAAATCCTGTTAGGGTTAAAGCAAGTTAACATCTCTCTCGTAAGAACACGATCGGGAATACACAGAAAGTCCCCCGCTTTGTGGGAAGGCAGACCTGTGCCTGTGTGAGCCACGGTGCCAGAGACGTCGAAACTGAAAGCAGCTTCGTTACACGGATAACGTTTGTGCCAGAGACGTGCTGACCTGCGGCGGCTGAATACTTTCCGGAACACTGACCTCCATCCTCCACCACCATAAATGACCTTTGCTAACTACCATCGGTTTGTGAGAGTTTAAAATTCTTTTCAAATATGCACCTAAAATAATCACACTAATCTCACATAGTTTATTCATCACTTCCTCTTCAACCACAGCCCCTTTTAAAGACCCTTGAACAGTGACTTGACTTCAAGAGAAGTCAAATATTAACTAGAAATAATCATTTTAATTACCTAAAAGTGGTCAATCAGCTGTGTTGAAAAGCCTTCAGATCAATTTAAGGCATAAAAATAACTAACGAGATTGTTATAAAATACTTTATAAATTTAAAGAGTCAAATAAACGGTTTATAATCAGCATCATCATCGTCATATGAAATAATTTAACAGTCACAAAGTGACCATAATGAATCTCTACCATTTTATCCCATCTACATAAAACTGTGAAATAATGAGAAATTAAGTGCTATTATGCCGCCGCTTTAAAAGGTAAATGCTCCATAAGGGCCAAAACCAAAACAAAACAAGAACAAGAAACTAAATTCAAGCAAGACCAAGGAAACCGATTAGAATTTTACTTGATTTGTGTGCAATATATTCTTTAAGTGATAACAAAGATGCAAAATTTTGATCAATAATTCCAGATAATAGTCAACAGATAATATTATAACATCAAACAGATAATATTCAAAAGATTGCTTCCAAAAACTTTTCTCTTTTGGAGATAGGGTCTTGCTGCATTGCCCAGGCTGGAGTGCAGTGGCATCATCGTAGCTCATAGCAACCTCAAACTCCTGGGCTCAGAGAATCCTCCTACCTCAGCCTTCCGAGGAGCTGGGACTACAGGTGCTCAACACCACACCTGGCTAATTTTTCTATTTTTTTGTAGAGAAGGGGTCTTGCTATGTTGCCCAGCCTGGTCTCAAGCCACCCTCCAGCCTCAACCTCCCAAAGGACTAAGATTACAGGCATGAGCCATTGTGTCCGGCCCACAAAAACTTTTTTTGAAAACTGTGTAAGGTCTGCAAAAAATAGACAATCTATTTTCTGATGTGTTTCCTAATGGCAACTAATTCTTATTACCACGTGATGAAAGCACTCCAGGGAATAAGAAAAAGATTGGATGTGAGCTGACTTCCATTTCTTTGTTATAAAACCAAACATCTGTATCCAAAAGAAGACCAGCAAAAGGAAAAAACACTGTCAAAGACATTAAATATACACTAAATGTCGCTCATCACTCTTTTTAAGAAGTGGGAAGCTGTAGGGTCAGGTGAATCAAGAAACGGAGAAAATGTCAAAAGCGATGAATTTGAACCCCAGGCAGATCTTAACGGCTTAACTAGTTTCTCCACCTATAAAAATCAGGACACCCTTGCTGCTGTTTGTGTTAGGTAATTAACAGGCGTAAAGAACGCTCAAAGTGGAAACTGCTAAATAAATAATGACTGCTGAAGAATTCTAACCATAATGTGCTAAATAATAATGATGAAAAACGTGGGCTTCTAATGTTACTACTTTTTGTTTTCAAATTAATAGTGCGAATGAGACTCACAGTCTCATAAATATGGCTTAGCGTTGTGTCAGATCGCAAGTTAAATTTAGGGATCAGGAAGCACAGAAGGGATCTTGTTTCTCCAAGAGCAGTTGACTCAACTATAGATGGAGCAATGAAAAGAAAGTCATGTTCTATTCCTGTAGCTACAGAAATATCACCGCGTTGCCTGTGTCTACATTTTGGCTAATTCCAAATAGAGGCCATTCTACTTGAAATCAGCTTTTTGAGAATTTCTATTTATTTTAAACTGATTTTGAAACCCTACACTTTAGTAATGTTTTAAACTATTTTCTGGAAACTGGCAACACAATGACAGTCAACTAAAAAATTACTGTTCTCTAAGTTTCCCAAACCCTTTAACTATAGTGTGTGAGACTGTAGGCCTATCTAAGAACTTTCCAGGCCTTTTAGACTTGCTTACTGAGGGAGTAAGGAGAGAGAAGATATTAGCGCCAATCCTACGACCTTCCTTCTAAACTTTTTATTACAATGGTGTTATGAGTATGCGTCATAAGATTTAAACCATGGACCAGGAAACTTAACATTGTTTTACTATTCATAACTATACTTTTTTTTTTTTTGCACATACACACTTTAAATAACTACTGAGTACTGTGAAATCTTAAGAAAAAAAACCCAAAGAATTATAAATCATAGAAAGATGTGAAAACCTTGGAGATCAAATCCATTTTAATTATTTCTCATTGAAAATACAACATATGGAAAATATGATCTTCTATCTAAATCTAAAATCTGATCAAGGTTCTGCTCACAAAATATGAATACTTGTAAATAAACTGTAGCTATAAAGAATAGTTTCGACATCACTGAATAAACAAGCCTACATCTTATTTACTATATATTTGGGGAGAAAGTCATCCTCCAGTTACTATTTTAAGGAAAAATTAAACATCTACAAAAGAAACGGAAGTAAAGGGTATTATTCACATTAAAACCCAAATACATAATTTTATTCTTATAGCCAAAACCTCAAATACCAGTTTTAGTGACTCGTATTAATTTAATTGTGACATTAGCTCTTATAATCACAGATGTAAAAAGACCACTATGTTCCAAACATAATTATCTCACCAGCATCTTATTTCATGAAATTATTAGTTGAGAGCCTCTGAATAAATTTATATTTGATTAGTTTCACTTACTTAAGAACACTGAATAATTTAAGATCCTTTTAAATTTAAGGGAAGCAGGAGGGATGCTTCTGAGAAGTGCCGAATCCCCCACACCCTGCCAGTTCCAGACGGACCCTGTGTTTTTCCGAATGACTGCTAACCGTGCATACCTTCCAGGTGAAGCCACATCAACCTCCCCTTCACACTGACAACAGAGGCCACGCAGAGCTCTCCTGGATTCCTGGGATTCACAGCTTCAAGTTTCATGTTCTTTGTGAAACCTCGGCTGAATGATGTCTGAAAGAGAAACAGAACTAACACTGAGACAACAGGCATAGCAAGATGGTGGGCAGCAACAGAGCAGGGCAGATGAAGAAACAGAAATGCACACGTGTGCACACACATCTTATTTGTAAGACAGGATTGTTGGCGTGTTTGTGTTTCCTATGATTCACGAGAAAAGAACCAGGTACTCTTCATTTAGGTATCCCAGAAATTAGAACTCTGCTTGACACATGCTAGGTTATAATATTGGTTATGCGAGTGAGAGTATGAACACATTCTCTCTTTCCAGTTCCATATCCACCTTTAAACTTCTGTGGGATCACTGAGGGACACACCATTTCTTCTACTTTCCTATATCGCACCTGCTGGTCTAAGGACCACCCTTTGAGAATCACCACTTTAGGTAACTGAGCTTAGTTATAACAGGGGCTTTAAAATACTAGTCTGTTAATTCCAACATCTGGGTCTTGCTGGGTTTAGTCTATGTCGATAATCTTTTCTACTGAGAATGAGTCTAATTTTCCAATTTCTTCGTGTCCTGAGAAACGATGGGTTGAGACATGAATATTTTAAATGTTACGTTGCGGAGACTCTGGATTATGTTATATTCTTCCCAAGAGTGTCTGTTTTTCTGCTTTAGCAAGCAATTACCTGGGCTGCACTCAAACTACAAACCCTGTCTCCTGAGAAGTAGCTCAAATCTCAGTTGAGTTCTTTCATCCTTATCAAGGCTGCGTGGAGTCTGCCTGGTACATACATAATTCAGGGATGAGCCAAAGATCCAGGCAGAATTTATACATAGAATTTGCGGTTCTCAACCCTGGCTCTCTCCCGTCTGAGTGTCCCTTTACTTTCCCGTATCTGTGGCTGCCCAAATTCTGTAATCTGGTTCTTCAGGCCAGAAAGACCATGAATTTTATATTACTCTTTAAGTCGTCCCATATGTTGCCAACTGTGGATGCCCTCAGGCTAAAAGTCTGAATAAACGGGACAATCACCCCATGCTGTTCCTTTTTTCCCAACCACCTGCTCCCCTCCAGAATATGCCTGCTTTTGTTCCTTCCCCATACCCTCATGTAGTTTTTGCTACAGTGTCCTGAGTTTAGTTGTTATATTTGCAGAAGGATCAATGCAGTCTGAGCTTACTCAGCCAACACTGAAAGCAAAACTCCTTCCTAACATGATTTTTAAATAAATATGAAATTTTCCCATATCACCAACTACCATAAATTATAATCAGACATGTTACAAAACTATATACATATAACTATTTTGGAAATATAGACCCCAAGATAAATAGCTTCCTATAAAGTAAAAGAAAATACATATTTATGTGACTCATGTAAAGAAATCAAGGTAATTCACATTTACATTTCTTTTTATGAAACTTAAGTTGAAAAATGCAATTACATTTTCACATAACCAGAAGAAAATTATCCAGTGCATGTCAGTAAATCAATTGGCTCCTTTTCTTGATGTCTCTGTGGAAACAGGAGCCGAAGATATTCTAGGTGGGCAATTTTCTTCTGCAAGTCATCTTTTCTCATCCACGGCTCTTACTCATTGAGCTTCTTTCTGATAATACAACTCGATAGGCTGCTTGGAAAAGCTCTAAGTAAGTTAAAATGCATTTAATCCTACTTAATAAGGGAAAGCTACAACCACATAACCTATTTTCGTTTCAGTCCAGGGCTTGAGGGTAATTGATAACAGATCGATAGCAAAACTGTTATCTGGGAGTTTATATTATTAACCATTTGGCTGCATCCATCCCTTAGCTAACAGCCTCCGATTGTTAAACATCCCCGGGGGAAATGTCTGCCACGCATCCAATTCCACACTGGCTCTCCGCTGGTCCACATGAGATGTGTGATTAAAAAATGAATTCATAATAAGCATTCCGTTAAAGAACACTTGTAGCCAGCTAACAAATTCAGTAATGCGATGCGCATGCCAACGGGCAGCCAACAGTCCTGCCTATTAAATAAACGGAGAGCCAGAACAAAGGCCCTCCTAATGAACGCGGCAGCGAAGTCATGAAAACAGATGTAGTCTTGGTAGCTAAATCCCAAAAGCGCAGGGGCCACTGGGGAATGCGGCTACTCGCTCCACAGTTAAAAGCCATTTGGACAACTCATGGCCGAATGGGAGTGGGGGGCGTATAAAAAGAAGCTTTAGTGGAACTCTGTTGTCATAGAAGCAGTAACTCCCTAAGAGATGTCAGGATTTTCTTCCCAAGACTAAAGAGTCAGAGAAGGATCATTTCTCTTTTTTTGCACGCAGCACAATCTCAGGCGGGTTTTGGGGTATTGCAGAGGGTTCCCACAGTCCTAAATGAAAGGCAGACGGCCGGCAGGTTCTGCGACAGCAATATCATGACGGTGAGGGGTCGGGCAAGACAGCGCTGGACGTCTTAAGCCCTACTACGAGCCTCAGGAGCCAACCAGCTGCAGTCCTGGTGGGGCACGGGTGACCCAGCCAGCCGTCCCTGTCGCCTACACGTACCACACGGTTCTTCCACGCTGCAGAGAAGCTGCTGTTGCACAAAGGCGAAGTCGTCCAGGGGAAAAGGTCGTGCGCCCATGCGAGGAGCCCTGATTTCCAGCCCTGCCACTGACTGGTTCCAGGATGTGCGAGCACAAGTTGACCCAGGAACAAACCTGCTTAATTCTCCAAAATCCGATTTCCACGTACGCTCGGTTTTGAGCTTCTTCCTATTAAGCCAACCCTTTCTCATCTCATTTTTCATATTCTGTTATCTCCATAGTACTAATTACTAGTGGGGTGTCAAGGAATCGGCAGCTCTAGGAGAATGTGTTCAGAAAACAGGTCTTTGATTTGGGAGCGCTTTGCGTCTTTTTATCTACAGATCCCAATTAAATGGAGACTGTATCTTTTTTTCTTAGCATAAGGAATTAACTTTTGTAACTAAAATTATGGTGAACACACCAGGCTGTACATTTAAGTCTCATTCTTAAAAACAGAGATAATAATTCATGTTCCTTTTCACAGTTCCTAGGGTTGACAAATTATTTATAATTTTATAAACTACAGTCATGTGCTGCATAATGATGTTTCTGTCAAGGATGGACCAATTTTACAACGGTGATCCCATGACATTATAATGGTTATACTATATATATTAATAGCTTAGGTGTAGTAGGCTACACCCTCTAGGTTGTGGAGGTACACTCTACGATGTTCACACAACAACGAAATTGCCTGAGGATGCATTTCTCAGAACACATCCCCATTATCAAGTGACACGTGACTGTACTTTATAAAACCATCTCCTATAACTATGCAAGAACACACGTGTGCACACACACTGACTGTTATTTTACACGTCACAAACATCCTCGTACCATGCCAATACGCTCTACTTGAACAAGATAATAGCTTAAAGTAAGCAAAGCACAAGACTGACTAGCATCTCACCAGTAATCAAAGAAAAAAATTAAGACTGTATTTTAAGACTAGACCCCAGGGGCAAAGAATCTATCGATGGGCTTGTCGATACAACACCACATAGCACAGGCATACCTAACGGTGGCACAGAGGACTGGCTGTCCCCCAAAACTTGTCCTCTTCCTTCCATAGCACAGAATCGTATCTGGGAAACAGAAGCCCAGCAAGACCCATTTCCTGCCTCACTGATGGCATCGCGCAGCCAGGCAACTGGTTCTCCCCATTAGAAAGTAAACAGAAGTATTAATAATACAGGTCACTCTCAGGCTACAGTATTCAGAACTTGGTCTGTTTTCCCTTCTGCTGGCTAGATTCAGTGACTCTAACCCCAGACTCAATCAGGAACACCCCGGACTCTTCCGTAAGTGAGATTCTGCCACTGATGTTCAACCTCCTCCAAGCACGGTGCACTGATTCCTCAATCTGCTACCACAGCCCAGCCGCACCCTAACAGACGTACACAGCCTGGAAGGAGCACTTTTCAAAAACTCCGCAAGTTTTGTGATTCTCCGGTGCACGGTACCCCAGCTTTGCTCAATCAATAGGAAGTGACTTATTAAACTTATAGTCAACAACACCTATGATTTAAAAAAAAAAAGGTGGTCACATGTCTGTAAGCGTCTTACATTTCTGAAGCAGAACGGAGGTGCTTCTTCCGCCCCATGCTGCTTGTGATAATCCGCCCAGTCGAAGTCCTGGCCAGAGTAACCTGTGAATGACAAGACGCAGATAACGCCGCGTGAGTCAAGCTAAAGCCCAGACAAGCGGACAAAATAAGGAGGGGTGTAAGTTCAGGTCCCCAAAGGAGAAAGTTCTCTCAAGCCTAACAGCACTTCAGATTCCACGAAGTCACATGAAGTATTTTGGAAAACGTGAATTAATTAGTACTGCGTACAGGTAAGGCACCGTTATCATGACGTGGTGCCTGAACCCAGGTGAGGAGCGTGGACTTACCTGCCGCCGCACCCGCCAGTGGGGAGACCTGCCGCCGGGGAGGGGAGCTGAGACAAAATAACTCTATACGGGATTTCTCAAGTCTGTTTTTGACCCAAATCTCCCAATTTCTTTCCCCACTATTGTCGTAAACTCGAAAACTGCAAATTCATTTGACGTGAGGACTTTCAGGTGTGAATCCCACAGATGCAGAAGGACCAAAGAGATTCTTTATTAAAGAAACTCAAGATGCTGGTTTCCTCCTACGCCCCTGTGTGTTCTCAAGCACAGGATAGGAACTATTTCCATTAACTAAGCTCAGTTTACCCCATTTGCTTAAGGATGGGAGGCGGGCAATTAACCAAGAAAGCGGCCGTCCCTCTGGTCCCACAGACTGACCCCTGACACTGCCATCGGCCGCAGGGCTGTCCCCTCTTCCCTGAGACATCTGCTTCATTCTGCACAGACTGACGATTCTTTCCCAAAAGGCAGTAAGAAGTGTCAGAGTTTTGAGACGCTGCGGACTCTTTCCAGCTAGTTTCAAAGAGGTTCTTCAAGTCCTTCCACCTGCCCTTCCCGCCTACCCCCTTCTCTTCGGAGCTGTCCCCCCAGCTAAATGGCTCTTGCATCAGAGGTTTCTGGAAGGGACCAAACCGACTTTCTTCTGAACATTTTTAAATAAAACAAAACACATCTTAAGGTAATGTAATGTGAGTTTCTTTACAATTAATATAAACCTCGACTTTGAGCACAGTCTCTCTGGAAGGCTTTGGATCGAACCCTTGCATTATTGTAGAAGGATGGAAGAATTTGTCTCAAGGCACGTCACACTGGAGAGAGTTTCCTAGCCATAAAAGGGGCACTGACTCTGAGATGAGGGCATCGGGGTTTTAGACCCAGCTCTACCAGTAACTAGATGGACCACGGGAAAGTAAGTTAAATCTTCTGTGCCTGACTTTCCTCATCCACAAATTCACAAAATAAACAGAAGAGGTTTAGGGTCTCTGGCTGTCGCATTCTATGATTCAGAAGATGAATCTCTGCAATATAAGGGTCCCACTGGTTTGGGGTCTTGATAGACTGACTCTGTTCAAGTCAAGATCTCCTCTGTTCTGTCATCTCTTCCCTGGACCTCTGCTACTTCCTGAGTTAATTTTGTGAGCAGAGAAGAAAGGCAGGACAGGAAAAACCCATATAGATGAACAGCAAAGCATTTTCTGATACAGCATAGCATTTGGGTGTTCTTCATGGCCAGCATCTGCTCAGCTAAAACTTTCCAAGTTAGAAGTCACCCCTAGTCCTCACATATAGACGTTTAGCTGGGTTTTCTATAGCCAACTTCTAATGTACATCAACCCATGATATAAAACATCAAGTTCCATGTTTTCTTGGATCTATCGATACATTCAACCCTTCGATATACCCAGCCCTCAACACTCTGTCTATGGGGAGCCACTTCCAATCCAACAATTTTTAGATACAATCAAGTCTTGCCGGGTATGTTCTAAGCAACAATTAATTATTCCGCCCCTACAACGCACTCATTTTCTCGAACATTTGAACAGCTTAGAGGATGGCTCCTCCTTCTCTTAGGGACCTTTATTCACTTCCATCACTTAAAATTCTTTTCCTTTGGGCTGATAATGAGCTCTCTTTGTAAGTCGGTTTTGTGACAGCTCAGAAAATAACTGCTGCGTAAAAACAAATCGTTGTGGATTGTATAACAACGACAACAGGGGCCAATTACACTCATTAATCAACAAAGACAGAACAAGAAGTACGGAGGCTTAACTGCAGCCAGGAAAACATGTTTTAAACCTGGAGGGAGGCAGGGAAACAGCAGAGGAGAGAAGAAAATAAAAGGAAGTAAAACCCCTCAGGCTATTAAAATTTGCAACAAGCTGCCATGGGAGACTGTTGAGCCACAACCATTAGAGTTATTTAAGCTTTTATTAGAGTTTATTCTGAATGCAGTTCCCACTGCGCCAGGTCCAGAAGGGAAGAGGTGGACGACCCCTTCTCCCTCTGATACAAATGTGTGGACACAAAACAGCTCTCCCTGTGCACAGAGCTACTGGTGGTGCCAATGGGCAGTTCTTTGGAAAAACTATTTTGTTCATACCCTCTGACACAACAATTTCACTTCTGGGAACTTATCCCATAAAAACGGCCCTAAAAACTGAAACAGCATTATATATTAAGATATTTATGGCATTATGACTGCTAATAGGGGGATAAAAACAAACAACTTTTCATGCAATAAGAGCAAAAGAGATGAGATTTTTCCAGGTCCACAGAATGTAACACAGGCATGAAATCACACGTAGTAAGTTAAAAAAAATACTCCATAAAAAAATAATAGCTATGGCTTTTGATCAAAAGACTGCTACAAACACATACAGAGTTAGTATATTCATATAAAAATATGCAAAGAAAAAGACCAGAGGAAATGTAAGAATTTTGTAATAAATATCACCATAATCGTTTGGGTAGTAGGACTCTTGCTACTTTTTTCTTCGACCTCTTTGTATTCTCCAAGTTTTCAATAACAATTGCACAATTATTTCATCAATAAAAGTTATTTGAAAACACAGCATCTTTGTTCTATTTTAAAGGATAATCAAAGCACTGGTCACTCAGTCGAGGGTCTGTCCAGCACGTGGACCACACCACGACCGCCTCTGCGTGGCCTACCTCCAGCCTCGTGGGTGCCGACAGGATCCCGATTTTACCCAGTTCCCAGTGGAAGCGAATCGGTGACTCAGGACCCCCCTGAGACAATCGAGGTGGCTGCCAGCCCCTGGCCTGGGGCTTGAGATGGGGGTAAGGGACATGTGTGGAAAAAAAGGTTTTTTTTATTAAAGGGGCCGGGCCGGATTAAAGGTTCTTTTTGGGGAATTTTTCCTTTTAGTTTTCCGTTTTGCCGGCTTTTGTTTGTTGGTTGTTTTGCCAGGGTTGGAGAGGGGGTTGGCGTTTCTTGGAGTGACGGACACGTAGTCTGACACCAGTATCACAGTGGGGTAAAGCCAGGATGGAGAGAGACAGGGAGAATTAGTCGAGATGGCTCTGAGGATCTCACCACATGGGACTGAACAGCAAACAGCCCCGGGGAGAGATCGTCTTCGCCCCCGAGAACGTTTACTTTAGTAAATGTTAGAAGAGCGTGTGCAAATAGCAAGCTTGCTTAACTTTTAGTTCAAACTGCCCTTGGAAAGGGAAAGTGATACAATAATCTTCAAAGATCAGCAAATGCAAGGACCCAGATATCTGAACGGAAGAAGACGCGACAGAACCCATGTTCTAAGATCGGGTACTCCAACCTCTCTCAGAAAATCTCGTGACTCATTGAGCCGTTCCTCTGGGCATTTTTTCATTGCATTACTCTTCTGATTGAAAACTGACCTTTCTGCTTTCAAACCCAAGCTTTTATTGTTTCTGAAAGAACCAAAATTCCTTGAACACCCGCTAAAGCCATGTGCTCAACGGTGTCACTTCACGGGATGGTGCCCAGGAGGTGACGTTGCGCAGCCCTGAGCTGGCTGAGCTGCCCTGGGAGCCGGGCTGTCTACTCTGGAGATGTCTTTCCAAATGCTGCCTGTTTCTGTTTCACGAAAGAGTTTCTGTACATCATAGGCTCACAGGCAGGACGGCAAAAACACCCCCGACTAAAGCATTTCTTCTCATCCAGTCGTTTTGCTAAAAAACTACAACCTCCCTCTTGAAATCTTCCAACTACCTGTATATTCTCAGCTGATGTTCAATTGTCAGCCCTCCCTGACACATTTAAAATTTACTCATTCGTTAATTTCCAATTGAATTATTCTATGTTCATGGATCAGTGCAGAAAAAACAGCAATGGAAAATAAGGAAAAAGAAGAGAAACCGGTCGGTTTAGTATAAACACCAGCCATACCACCTTCCTTATCTTTTAAAATAAGAATTACGTTGCGAAGTATTTAATTATCGGTCATGGTGTGACACGTAAAATACTTCTCTGTCTGGGGGCATGTTCAACATGCTGTTTTGAATTATAAACATAATGTTAAGGGACACAGATATGTCCCCTGATGGAGCCTGACATCAAATAAATATCAGCTCTCAACAGTAAAACCATCTTAAAAATCCTGAAGAATGAAATGAATTTAGGGATAAGTGAAAAAAAGCGGTTCTTGATTTTCAACAATCAAAAATATTGCCAGATACTGAAAGTGACCCAGAGCTGAGCGTCCCAGCAGCTCACAGAGGACAGGGACGGCTGGCCACAGGTGGCTGCCTGATCTGTGAAAATGGGACTAAACAAATGAGGCCACTGGAACTCCTGAGCTCAAGCGATCCTCCCGCCTCGGCCTCCCAGAGTGCTGGGATTACAGGCCTGAGCCACTGTACCCCACTGCGTTGTCCACGGTCTTGACTTAGACACTGAGTGAGGTGGAAGCCACGGACAGTCCCAGCAGAGGACGGACTTAGGATTTATGTTCTAACAGGATCAACGGGACTGCTATGTTGAGGGTCCCCTGAGCTAAACCTGAGGCCACTGCAGTAACCAGGTGAGACTGGCTGGTGGGCTGAGCCAGGCAGGCGGTGGTGTTAAGCAGTGGTGAGATTTTGAAAATGTAGACGGGATCCACGGATAGGTTTGACACGGGGGACACGGGGTGTGAGAAAGGAAGGACGCAAGGGCGACTCAGCCTTCATTTGTATCTGTGATGCTTTCATTTCTCATATTTCATTTTTAAGAAATGTAAATCAACACGGCAAAGCGTCAGCATCTGCTGCAGCGGGGCAGCAGGGTCGCGAGTGTATTATTTTCTGCCTGCTTTGGCATGTCTGAAATGTAACGGATGACAAAACAGACCAAGTTCATCAGTCAGTGTCTGAGATTTTTCTTTAGGAAAAGAGAATACCAATTAGAGCTCCCTGTTTTGTGTCTCCATAATCATTAAAATACACCTTTACTTCTTAAATCGTGTTAACAGTTTATGTGTCTATTAAATGGCCAACCTAACAGAGACAAATCAAAGCGCTCGCGTAAGCCAATTACTTCAGCCTTTGCTCATGCCTTTTACAAGAGAAATTTAAAGGCTTAACATTTTCTACAAAAGATGCCCCTGGGTGGAATTCTTCCTCCTCTGATTCTATAATTAATCTTCGATGTTCCATGCCGGAAAGGTTAATGAAATAATTTAAAAGTAGAAAGTCAAGGTTGATAACCTGTACACATTTTTGCTGAGTCTATCTATTTATTTGTTTGATAACTTTTCATGGTGCTTATAATATTGACTTATTGTTTATTTGGTTTAAACTAACGGGGTAAAATCTCCAAGGTCCTATCCTTTGCTGACCTACATAGAAAGCCACATGGAAAAATTCCTATCCATGCTAGCTCTGACTACTTGTCCCTAAGGTGTGGGGACAGATTTTTTTTTTTAGTAGGAGCAGAGTCAAAACAATGTTAACAAAAAAATCTATGTTATTTTCACATCTCTTCTATACTTCCAGATTTTTTTGTTTCATCAGCTGTTTTCCCCCTATCTCTCTTTGGGATCAGGCGACACATCATAATCATAGCCGTATTCATGGTTTTAAAAGAAATCTAAACAACAACATATATTTATAAAAAACATACACACATGAAAACATCTGAAATCACTTGGCAAAATGCACAATAAATCCTACATACTCTCTCTATAAATCTCAGGATTTAAGTTAAAAACAACAAACTTTTTTTAAAAAGCCTCTACTTTCATATGTTAATAAAGTAAAGAATGGTGCTTGGAAAAATTCTACAGCATGGTTCTCCATCCTGGTGTTGAGTTGTGACATGTAACAGATACCTCAAAAAGAAACCATAAAACCACTACTACCACAACCACCACCGCCTCTAAATGCTAATCCCTTTTAATTATAAAAACAAATACACTGCACTCTCACAAGATGGTAAGGGAGCTCAACAGATAAAGCCTGACTTTCTTATAACCACAGACCCTTGGAAAATTATTCCCCAGCATTGTGATTCTCTGTGTTCACATACGGCCCACTTAAGTCACGTAGAAGTCATGGTCCATTGATACCAGCTAGTCCTGCTTAAGGCCCTCAAAACTCCCCCAAAATTACTGAGAAGGATGAATTTTATGGAGACACCAAGGAGAGACCTACATGGCACAACAAATCAAATTAGTAAACTACAAGTGTGACACTTACTAATGATGTGGATTCCTGGACCCCAATTTTAAATTATTTTAATGTATGATAGCATCAAATTGTTGAATATCTGAGAGCAAATGGACTCTGGGGAAAATTTATCTTGTTGAAAATTAAAGAACTAGAGAAAGGCTTCATTAGCGTTGTGTTGCATTTTTAAAGTCACTTCTCAGACACTTTTCAAGTCTTTAACCCCAACCATCTAGCAATATTGCACCCTCAGCTGGGAAACAACAGCGGCTTAGCTGCCAGTACACAGTAACTGATGGGCAACCTCCAGGGGATGTGGAAGCTCAGGACCACACGCTCCATCAGGACACAGAGCTGCTATGACTGACGCCTACGTCAAGCTAATGAAGAAGCAAGCTGTCTTTCCACCACATCCAAATCCTTTACAATACAAACTTCTCCCGATTAACAAAGGCAGCACTTCAGTGACAGTAAGACACGCTCCTGAATCACCCAAACCCTGAAAATTTTCACAGAACACAAACCTTTGGGAGGGGTGAGACTGACTCCGTTTTTAAGGCACCACTGTACTGGCAAAATCCCCAAAGAATCCGCATGGCAGAGCATTGACAGTTTACTAGGTTCTGGTCGTAGGTCGTCAATAGTCACTTGAAAAAAATGATTGCTAAAAACCTAAAGGAAAAAGAAAAAAACAGAGCCAACGGTGAGTTCCTTGGGATTACATATAATGCCGGGATAAAATGCTGGCACAGCTTCCAAAGGCGGTTAATACGTCTCATCAAAATGATCTGGGCATGAACTGGGATTTCAGTGCCTGTTACTAAATTAACTCACCTCCTGAAAAGTTAGAATGGATCATTGTGGTCACATTAATGGAAAGATAAACAAATAACTAGAATATATACAAGAGAGAGAATGGAAAAAAATTAACAACTTAGAGAAGTAAACCCCAATGACCACAGCTGGAAGACAAACTGGCAAGGTCGGACAAACCCCAGCTTAGCTGACAGCCAAGGTGGGAAGTGAAGTTCCAGCAGGGTTCTCAGCGTCCACGGCGGGCCCCACACTCCTCACACCACATCCTTCAAGAACCTTCCAGATCTGGCTTGGAGAATTCTAGCCTCATCCTGCAGCACACCCCTCCGAACACCCTGCCCTCCAGCCCGACAGGGCACAGGTGCACTAAGGCTGTCTTTGCTCAGTGTTTTCAGGGACGACAATGCCCCAACTCCATGCTTAAGCTACCGGGTTACAGTGCATTTTTCAAGGTACATCTCAAATTCCAACGCTGCTGGTCTGGCTGGAATGAAGAGACCCTGCTCTGTGCTCCCGGAGCACCAGGCTTGAACCCCTGTGTTGAAAATCCTCCTTCCTCCTTCCTGTGGATTGACAACACGTCTGTCTTCCCCAGTAGATCCTGAGTTCTTTGAGGACAGTAGCATTATTTTTATTCACGAAAAGTATTCTCAAGTGCATAGTAAATGCCTTGTACGTGGGAACTGGATAAATGTCCACTGAACCTAAGAAAAAACATCCATGAAGAAATAGGAACGAGGCATGTTGACAGAAAAAAGCAGAGGACAAAAATCAGATGGGCCCAAACCGAAAAGCACGATGGGTTTAAAGAACCGAGTATGTAAAACTGGCCAGAAAAAAAAAAGATCCCTTTCCCAACTCAACAGACACAAACCAGACTTTCTTAGGAAACCTTAGAGTTTTACTGAGCTATGATTCCTGGGTGTTACATTTTTTTTCTGGAAGCAATCTAGGTCAAAGATAAGCAAGAGAGGAAAATTCATTTCTGTTCTTCTCTATGTTAATTCCAATAGAAAGTTATAATTCTACTGCCTGAGGTTTTGCTTGGAAAGTCAACTTTAGGGAGCAAAGGATCAAATCTGCCTGGGAAGGCCAATTCCCCACGGCCCTGTTGAAAATCCCATCCTCCCTGCACAGCAATGCTCCTTCCCTGGTGTATTTTTCTCCTAGCATTTGACATGTGACACACTATATTTACTTATTCCTTAATTTTGTTTATTGTCTGTCTCTCCCCTATTACAATATAAGCTTCCTAACAGCAGAGGCAACGTTCCCATTGTTCGGTACAGTGCCCGTGAATGCTCAGTAGGTATCTGTTAAATTGCTGTCATCAGGTCTGTCCTGCACAGACACTCATACCCAGACACGTATGTATATTAAAAGCATGTGACTTTGGTGCCAGGATCTCTTAGTGTTGCAAGACCCTGTGAAGATGGGCACTGGGGAATTCCAACACCTGTTCATATCCACGCTCACGTGGGCACACCTCTCAGGGAAAAGCTCAGTAAGTTTCATCGACTTCATGAGGGTTCGTGTTCCCAAGTGGTGAGAATGACTGCTCTGTGATCCACCCGGTCCAGAACCCACCAGTCTCAGAACTAAAAGCTCAGAGCAGTTAACCAACTTGCCCAAGACCACACAGCTCAGAGACGGCAGCGCAGAAACAGAACCCGACACTTCTCATTCTAGTTTCCTTTCCTCTTTCCTCTTGTCAACACAACACAGTTCACTTAACGCAGAGGACATTACCAACATCTCAATATCTCATCCTGTAAGGAACACCAAAAACACTATCCCGCTTTGCTGCTAAAGGTCGGCCATTTAATACTAGAGCCATTACATGCTCGTCTGTTTGCTGTAACGTTATTTACTTATTTCTTCAGGGGTGCCACCGAGGAAAACCCCATGGGAGGGGTAAATGAAATCTGGATCGTGATGAGTGATGACAGCACAATGTGTAATATTCTAAAGCATTATCCAGTGCTCAGAGAAATACATTTAATTATAAATGTCTCCTACACTAAGAATGTTCTGACACCTCATGACATGAAGACAAGCTTTGCACCCGAGGGAGTGTCTCCCCGGGTCCTAAGGGACAGAAGCAGGCACCCCAGCCCAAGCAGCAGCGACACAGTGTCGTAAGAGGAGGGGGGGTGCAGAGAGACTACATGACTTAAGTATTTTACCACTGGTAGAGGGGTAAGAAAAAGTAAAATGAAAAGAAAAACACTAATAAAGCCAATAAAAATACCTACTCTCTCTCCTCCCAATAAGGCCAATTTAGAGAAAATTATTTATCGTGAAGACCAAATACTGGATGTCTATCCAACTAGAGAGATATTTTGATCCGTATGTTACATTCTATTGTTACCTACGGCAATTATTTAAAGGTACAAAAACGTGAGGGACCGAGGGAACAAAGGGAAATTCTGGCCAGGATTCAGCAAGGTACAAGGCTTCAGTGTTGGAAAACCTTCCAATAACTTCCAGAAGACACAGCAAAGAACCTCAAAGGCCATTTTAAATAAATAGGTTTTTAATGGGTGGCAAAGGAATGGTCCTGCATGAGTTTAACCTCGAGATGATCATACGAAGCGTGAGTCAATACTTTCTTTAAGTAAATTACCTTAAATATTTAAAGTTACCCTTTAAATAAATTTAATAGTTATAAAAGTAATTTATGTTCACCAAAGAAACAAACATTTAGAAAAGAAAAAAAACATTTCATTATTATAATCACTTTCCATATTCTTCAATACACTATCGTCACTAAATTTCTCCAATTTCACCAAATCATTAATTTTTAAAAATCTCGACTCAAATAACCATAAAACACTAACGACTGTATCAACAAATCCAGTTTCTTTAAGAAAAAGGAATTAAAATAAAATTGACTTTTGTCTTTAATTAAATTCTCCCACTGAAATACACCAAAGGCTCTTAAACCAAGACACACGTTGGCTAAGAATGTTCAGTTTCTCCCACCATTTATAAGTGGTTACTTAAGGTAGAAACAGGCAATTTAGATTTTACCATAGGTCATATCATTGACATGTCTTTTGTGGGGAAGGGATATTAAAATCTTAAAAGATTATCAGATCATCATAAAAATGCCTTTACATGAAAAGGTAATTTCATTTGGAATCTGCAAATCTTAGAAGCCTTCAGTCAATGAAGGCAGATGAGAAAAAGGACAGACACGTGGGAGGTGAGAACTTGCTTTTCACTATTTTCAGATAGTTTCTAAAGATAAATAGATCATATTCACTACGACCCGTGCAGGAGAAAAAACTACTTACAATGATTACGACATGCACCCGGTCGGTGGACGACTATCGGAAGACAAGGAAAAACGCCCCTCTGCGATATTAGAGGAGGCATCTGATTAGACTGGCCCTGTGCTCCCCGTAATAAAAAGAGCTTAAAGCAGTGCTGGGCTGGAGAGACGCAATCCGCCTCTGGTTCACTGGGCATCGCTGATACCGTGGGTGAATATATTTCATCGGGTCGGCTTGGAGTTGAAAGACTTAATTCGATCCACGCTGGGGGCCAGGGCAGGGGAGGAGAACCCACCTTGGTCACTGATGCAGGACAGATGTGAAAGGGCTCGCTCATGTTCACGGTTTCCAGCTTCATCCCAACTGTGAAGAAATGGCTTCGCAAATCTGCGTGATCCTGCGGGCAGAAAGAGAAACGTACTGAAAGCGGCGGCGTCGGGAGTTAACTCGGGAACCGTCCGGAGGTTATCCGTGAGCATTTCACTGGGCAACTGAAATCGGATGAAAATAATTAACCCTCCCCGCTTCGAATGCCTAATTCTTGCAAGATACTGGGGATTTAATTATTTTCTGCAGGCTAAATTGCTTTTGCAAGGGAGAGGCAGCAAGCCTATGTGGCCACGCTTAAATTTACACTGAGCAAAAAAATTCACATCACGTGGCTTTGATCTTCCCAGGTGCTATCGACGGAGGCTGGCGGGGTGATGGAGGCAACCAGCCATCCTGAACACAGCGGTGTGTCTTCGGAAAACGTGGCCTCTTGCTGCTGGAGTTACATCACAGGGCTTCCGTGCAGACCCTCTGGGTGACAGTCGCCTCCACATCCTGCATCTAAGTGCATACAGCTCACCCGATACTGGTAGTGCGCCAATGATCTTGGAGATGTGCGCACCCAAGAATCCGAAACCGCCCTGCAGACAATCAGAACCTGACTCCTACTCAATAGTGATGAGCAACACCCCTCTTTTAATAGGTGTCTGGCAGTTTTGCAACCCGCTCACAGCAACCTTATGCGCGCAGACGGGGCTTCCTCGCCTCCTCGAGAAAACAAATTTCAATACCCACTTCAGCTATCCAGCAGCGGATGAGGCTGGCTGTGCTCTGCACGCCAGAATTTATCTTGCTGAGATGGAGTCACCTCCTAACTCAGTCTGGATCAACAGCAGTGGATGAGTAAACGTACTTGCGGTCTGTCCCTGAGGAAAGGACAGCTGCAAATAAATCCTGTGCTTTCCAAACACATCCACTGGGTGTGAAGTGCAAAAAGGTATCTGGGGGCCTATTACTTTCTTTTTAACTACAAACCTAAAGTGGGTTTTTAATTAATTCAATGATGCCACTCTGGATCCTGCCCCGAGGCTTGCGCAGAGCGCGGTCGGGCTGTGCCGGCTCTCCCAGCCCCGCCGCCCACGCGCCACGGCAGACCACGGAGGAGGAGCTGCTTAGAAAACTCTCCACCGTGCTGGCAGAAACCTACAGAATGTAAACGCCTCTAGGACCCGCAAGACCCCTGCGTTTCTCAGGTCCCCACACACAGCAGCCTGCAGAGGTCTCAGCACGCGTGCACACACAGTAAGTGTTCGGTGTGGGCGACGCAAACACTGCCCCACCCAGAACAAGAAGGGATGTGGCCAAATACAACCAAACCAATCGAAGGAACTGGCCCATTCCAAACCCTTAAAAATCCCATAAGCACTTACAATCAACACTTTACAGAAATGACCTGCATAAGGGAAAGCAGAAGGAGATATTCTTAGTTGCAGGTGAGGACTTTTATTGTTTACGTGGCAAACAAAGCATTTATTTTTAAAGGTCACTGGCAGAAGGTGGGCCAGGAGAGAAAAGTAGTGAAAAGCAACCATGTCAGAGGTTAAAGCGGATTAACACACACCAAGCGTGATGCCAAGGCAGGGCTGTAAACACAAGCGCTAAGCCACCAAACTAAACCAGAACTGCCTCGCTGACGTCTGTATTGAAAGATGAACAGTTAAGTTGAATGTTTCTGGGCATAAAGACAAATATTTAAAGTGGCGGTTATCCCAGTGACACTGATTTGATCTTTACAAATTATATGAATGTATTAAATTATCACGTGCATCCCAAAAATATGTGCATCTATTATGTAACAATAAAAAATAAAATTTTTTTTAAAAAACATTCAAAAAAGATTCAAACTTCAGGTTCCCGTCAAGTCTCCAATGCCCCAGGACCCAAATCAGTGGGGGCCGAGCCACATTCATGGATTTTGCAGGTAAATACCTTTCTCTATTACAAAACCTTTTAATCTTTTGCAAAGAGGAATTATTCTAAAATTATGATGTAACAGAAGTTTGAATGTACTCAACAAGCCGGAGCAGTCATTATTATGCCACGTGACAACACAGACATGCCCTCGGGCTCTCATGACGCATCTGTAACTATAAAAAAGGGCCCAGATGAACACAACAGTGTCTCGAAGTGTCCGCTTCCCTCTCTGCTAGGGGCCTCCTTCCCTGCGGCGACATTCCCTCACACACCTGCGGCTACCGGGCTGGCCCGCTTGAGACCTGGCTCCCCGTCACGGGGAAGGGACACCTGCCTGGTGGTGTCCATCACCAGGGCTGTCCTCTCACTTCCCTCGATTCCGGATTCTGTGCCTGCTCTCTGCTCTGGATACTTCTGCCCCGATCTTTGCTGAGTAAGGCCGGCTTTCAAAGTAGGGTTGACTCACAACTCGGGGTCCTTTCTACACCCCAGGCTCTCAATTCGACCCGGACCACTGATGTGGAGTCTTAACCCAGTCCACACCCATCCTTGAGCCTTGGCTCCAAGCCCTTCTGGAAGGAAGGCCTCTCGATCGCAGCTCCCGAAGCTCTGCTGAAACTCCGTGGCCCGGGAGCACTGTGCGAACAGCCTTCCCGGGTCCACGGGTGTCTAGCAGAGACCAGGCCACGGCTGCCTCTCCTTAGCAATTTGCGCCTCAGATAACCCTTCTCACACTCAGGGCTGCGGACTGCATTATAAACGCTCATTGCTAATGACTTTGGTGTCCTCTGCATCAACCTACATCTCCAGGTTAAGCGGGGGCCGCTTCCTGCAGATGGCACACAGCCCTGCCTTCTCTCCTGGAGCACATGTGCTCACCCGGCCACCACTGAACTCCTCTAGCTCTGCTCTTCCGTGAAAATGAACATACACAGGTATGCCGCAGTAGGCTACCAGATGTTGCATGAAATACACACACATAAAAAAATCTACATGTGTCAAAGGGAGCAGGAAACAAGTACAGGTACAGAAGATCCAAATTTCAGAACAAATTCTCTTACTTCTAGCATATAAAAACTAAATATTACCATGAGACCACGGCAGACAAACGATTTATAGGAGTAAATCTTAACTTGGAATATGAAAATCACGTGACTCGATGATAAAGGAAAGATTCCCGGAGAGCAGCACAGTAAATTTTTTCAGGGAGGCTTGGCCCTTAAATGCCGGAGGGATGGAGGCATTTGAGTATGATCTAAAAGGCAAAAGAAGTCATTTGACACTCCTAAGAAATAAGGTTTTACGATAATTGAGGAATTCAACAGCAGTGAATTTCCAGATAAGCCAATACACAAATCCGCTGACTTCCGTGGGTGTAAGTGCACATCCGCACTAGCACACGAGCGGAGATGCAGACGCTCTCATGGGAAAGCAGATGCAATCACCTGGACCACTTACCCTTTAGCGGACTTTGGGCTGCTAATGCAGTCTGGGTGCTGCGTTCATTTACACACACCCCCAGCTAATCGTTCTCAACGTGAAGGACAGGCAGAGTTCCTGGTTCCCAAAGATGATTCACACAACTGATTATCAACTGAGCAATAATGGAAAATTCACTGCGATTTGAAAGAGACATTCTGGCCTTTGCAAAGCTCTGGAGAATCGTTCGCGCTTGGCAATTATTGGATCAAGAACGATGTTATTTCTGCGATCAGGACGTATTACGACATCCTCAGTATACTTACAAATATGCCTGTCACCGTCGGGAAATACCGTTCACTTAGATTACTAGAGTCTGGTTAAATTGCTTACAGAAAAACTACTCTCCATTAATAAATGCCAGCAATGTTGTTCCCGTCCACATTCATCGCGACCCATTTTTATTTTTGCCCCGAAGTAGTTTTATATTGATCAAAAGTAAAATGCCATTCATTTTATTGGAGGACTGTCTTACCAGGCGACCGTGGCAATCTCTCTTCGGGGAACCTTATTTTCAGTGGAATGGCATCGTAAAAGGGATTCTGTAGGCATCAACGTCCTTTCTCCACTTGGGCCTCATCAGCGCTGTTCCCTCCAGGGCCCATGCACGTCTTGTTCTCTCCGCCTCAGACACGGCACCTCTGCGCTGAGACTAACTTGGTTTGGTAGATGCAGATGGAGCATCCGGAATCCGAAAATCCCAAATCCAATATGCTCCGAAATCCAGAACTTTTTGAGTGCCCACATGATGCACAGTGGCAATGTCCACTGGAATATTCTGGATTTTGGATTTTCAGCTGCTCAACCAGTAGGTATACTGGTATACCAGTATATATTAGGTATATAGTAGGCACCTTCAACCAGTAGGTATACAAATATCCCCAAATCTGAAATCCGGAATCTGAAACACTTCTGGTCCCGTGCATTTCAGAAAAGGGATTGTACTTGTACTATCAAGGGAGTAAAAATAGTAACTCGCACGGTGTGAATACTTGCATGCATTTTCCCTGCATGCGAGGGAAAATACCACTCGCCCCCCACACAGACTGCAGGGTAGCTATCCACCTTATAGTGGGGAAATTAAAACACAAAGAGGTTAAGTTACCTAAGCAAAGATACAAAGCTAATAAAAGGAGTGAGGTTTCTAACCCAAGCAGTCTGACTCTGAGTCCAAGATCCAGCCACCAGATTATACAACAGACTGGGAAACAGACCAAAAAGGATCTTTTATTTTTAACCAATAATTAGTAAAAACAAATGGACAAAACCACTACAACCTATAAGCTCCTAAAATTTTATTTCAAAGGAAGCTATTAGCAAGTAATACTGATCATTCACTGAAAACCTCCCATTTTTGCTGTTAATATCTAACACTTTTCAATGGCTTATGAAAAAAGTTATTTCAGAGCATTCTAACCGTAAAAATGACCCCCAAGATGATTATATACAATCACAGTCTTACCAAAAATTAACAAACATCTTTACTACTTAAGTACGTTTGTATATTAATCGATCAAGATTTAAGAAACGTACTCAACGAAATGCCCACAATGCCTCATAAATTATCCCTCATCGATACGTATTTCCGCATAATGTTGTCAGTGTTAACCAAGACAGGTTACTCCGATCAATGCGGTTCATCTAGCACACGTGGCTGGCTGGGAAATCCACGCCAGTCTCAACCTGTCCCTGTTATTTCGAAGACCACGTGTGAGGCTCAACCCTGCCCTGAATGAGGAGGAAAGCAGGTGACATGGTGTGGTTCCCGACACTGAGAAGCTAGAAATCTAGTGAGAAAATAATTGAGCAGTGAGAAAAAGGAAGTAGAGCACTAAGCTGGAAAAAGCAGTCTGGACAAACCAGTGTGTTGGTGTCCTGGATTTACACAGTTCTGGTGTAAGTGGTCTCAGTTTTTCCACCTAAGAACTGGCAGTCAGGAGGCTCTGACGACCCCAGAGCCCGCCCCAGGCGCACTAAGCACCCTAAGTGCGCTAAGCAGCGTCACCCGCTGCTTTAAACATCCACCCTCCATGAAATCTTTGCCTTGCAAGTGGCTGCCACGCCTGGAAAAGGGTAGGACCTGACTCTGGAGGAATCAAATGTAGCCATCTGAGAAACGCACCTGCCCTGGAGCTGCCCTGATACTTGTCACCGTGAGTGAGTGAGCAGCAACCCAAACTCGTCTGGCAGGGTGAGAAAGCTTCGGGTGAATGTTAAAGTTCTTTACAAGACACAGGATACAAATGACTGTATTAATCCACGAAAGACGATGAAGGAATTATCACTAACGGAGAGCCAGGAGAAAGGGGAGACAGAAAAAGCAAACACCCGTATCTCATGTGCCTTCCTGAACTTGAGTCATCTCCACATTGACTTTAGAAGCTTGAAGAACCGCAGCTGATGCTCTTACAGTGCACTATGTGGCTATCGCGGACTCTGAAAGCAGCTCATGCTTCATTAGATAAACACACCTCACATTTATAAAGAATGTGGCAAAGGGGAGAACGTATTCACATTAATTAACACAACAAAATTAAAATGTACTTGGTGAGAATTTTAATGTACGAAAAGCAGTGAAATCATCCCTGTGCGGAAACCAAATTCTTCACTCGAGTTCCACGATCAAAGGCTACGCGACATTCTCTTACCTCTGGCAGCTATCTGAATATGGATGTTTAATTTTTTGGTTCTTCCTTTTTGCTTATGTTGATATGAAATCAAACAGACGAAAAAACAGACATGCAATTTACCCTGCCCAATTTTTTTAAGTACCAAATCTTTTAGAGTATTATACTTACACAAAAATACCACACAGTGTAATTTTTCAGTTCCAACATACCAGTTCTTTGGTCTAAGGGAACTCAAATATTCCACGTGCTTCTTTTCAAGGCCTCAATTAATTTGCATAATTTCTAAGAACAGGCTTCAATGAAATCAAAGGAAGGTTTTAATTACATTCAAATTGGTATATAATGAACTATGCTTTAAGTCCTTTATTCCTATCAGCATGCTATGTCTTGCTAAAAAAACAATCCAAAGCTATTGATCATCTTGTTCCTCTTTTTGATTCAGCCATGACCTCATCATTAGAAAATTACTCTTGTAATATTAGCTTCATCAAAAAACAGACATCAAGATGCCAGCATTTATTAAATCCATAGTACTACGACATTTCAATCCCATTGAACTTGTTTAAATTTAGCCAGTGAAATATTTATAACAAAGAGGTAATTAAAAAAATCTATAAGCTGAACACTAATAACCATTTCCATTTTTTCACTTACAGCTGTCAACAGCAATTTTATCTACCAGTCGTGCCTTAAATCAAGTTAAAAAAACAGTAATGAGAAAATGTAGGACGGTAGTATTCTACGCTTGAACCTGAACCACACGGTTTATAGCAATCACAGAGGCGGCCCCTTCTGCTGGAGCCCTAAACACAGTGACTCGGCTGTTCTCCTGGAAACTGGACACCAGGCCCTGAACTGTCTCCACTCGTTGGATAACACCTCTCAGAGAAAGCACACAAAGTTGCTAGGAGCAAAACTTCCCCACCAAGCCGTCTGACTTTCTGCTCTGCCCTTCCCAGACATCAACACAGTGGCCACCGGACACAGGGAGCTTGCAAGCTATTGGCAGGAAGATTCCAGACTGGAAAGTGCCCACTGCCGGGCAGCCTGGCCCAAATCTAATGACAGGTCCTGTCTCAAGAGCCTACTTCACATCACCACTGACCTTGGCTTCAATGGACCCACCTGTTTCCAGGTGAGAAAAAGATGCATTCCCTGGACCAGGGATGCCCACCCTTGGTGATATGAATGTTCTGGGGCCAGATTATTGTTTGTTGGGTGGGGCAGCCCTGTGCAGTGTAGGATGTTTAGCAGCATCTCTGGCCTCTACCCACCAAATGCCTACAGTACCCCTAGGTGTGACAATCAAAATGTCCCCAGACATTGCCACATGTCTCCTGAGGGGCAAACCCCTCTTCCTGGCCCCAGTTGAGAACCACTGACTTCAATACAGTTAAGAGAGAAGTCAGGTTTGTCAAGGAGACACCTCTATGTGGTCTCTTCCTGCGTCACTGCCTCAGCACCACCTGACTCTCTTGACCTCTGTCTCCAGCATTGACTCAGCCCAGGGGCCCTTCAATCCCAGGGTGGGATTAGCCCTTCTCATTAGATCTCACACCTCTGAAGACCTGGTTTCCTCACCAGAGACATTGCTATTTGCAACCAACTGCCTGTTCGTGAAAGGCGCTATTAGCTTAAAAGAATGACCTAATCTGCAAAGGATCTGCATGTATTTTTAAGGGGTAAAAAGAAAAAAAAACCAACCTGCCTCCATACAATTTCACTGTGGTTTAAATTCACAGTAAAATCCTCCATAGATGAAAGAATTATAATCTATTCTTAATTATTTTTATTAATGGAGTGGAATGGAAAATCTGAAAAAAATAAAAAATATGGCACAACAATCATTTTGTAATGTGTCTAGTATTACAAACAAGAGATCTATTCCCTCCGCATCCCGCCCCCCAAATCCCATACACCAATTACATTAAGCTCATGCTAATATTATCTCGCCTTCTCTGCAACCGCAGTTAACTGGCAAGAGCCAGAATTATCGGTGGTAAACAGAAGCCATCGGGGAGTGATAACTCTCGGAGCAGATAACTGGAAGTTGACTATATTCTTAAATTCTTAATGTGCAGAATTAAAAGCAAGTCGCTATCTAACAGACTGCAGGCAGCAGAGTTCAGGCCCTGTGATCAAGCTATTGTGACGGGAAACTCTCTGTGTATCTGGACTTTGTGATTTTTATGGTTACATTTATTGTCTGACCAAAGTTGCCCTCTTTAGTACGTCTCTTATAAGATTTTCTCCAATACTCATAAAAACGAGGCCCCTGCGGTCCTTTCTCGGCTGTGGAATTGCCGTGGGTCTGCGCAAGAGCCCAGAGCGCACGGAGAACCAGCACAGACGGCCCCGCCCCTCAGTTCTGCAGGCGGCGGAGGACGGGCATCACGCACGCTGAAGTTCCCTGGGATTTGCCACCCCAAAGAGAGTCTGTTTAACAAGCCTCTTCAAGCCTGCAAAGAGACCAGAACGGCAGGAGGAGGAAACGTCGCGGGCATCTTGCAGAACCTGTGCTTTCGGGCCCAGACGCGGGTGAGGGACAGAGCCGGGATCCCGCGACTGGGTAGAAAACTCTCCAGTGAAATCGACAGCACGGAGGCGTCTCAGAGGACCAGCCGTCAGTCCAATAACAAAACGACCGACTGTCAAAACACCCTTTCTTTCAAAGAGCCATTTGGGCATAACTGGATGAGAATGAGACTTCGACTGTGCGTCCCAAACATTGACTGCTCGATGACTTGGCCGAAGAAATCAAGCTCTGTCTCTACATGGGGGGCTTGAAGCAAATTCTGGGAGAATCTAAGGGTCCCACCCGAAGGCCGAGCTCGGCAACGAGTGTTTTGGTGTTGCTGCATTTCGCTGCTGAACAGGAGAAAAAGAGATGGGTCGCCATAGAAACCACAACCTCACAATCCGTCCTCACGTCTTTGTCGCCGCTCGGGCTGCGCCAGATGGAACGAGAAGGAAAAGTTTCTCTCTGTGTGCCACACTTAATCGCTCTGGCCTCTGACCCAGGTCTCGCCTGCTGAAGCACCGGAGACAGTCCCTCCTAAGGGTTAAATCTACACTCACACAGACAGGTGCATCATTCAAAGCTAAAAACACACCGAAGAAATCACAGGATGAGGCGCGTTCAGTGTGTCACGAGCAGCCTGAGTACTGAGTGGAGAGCCGATGGGATCTGCCGGCGGGTGGAACGGAGACCTGCAGAGCTCACCTGGCAGGCCCCAGGCTGCCGTCCTCGCTGAGGGCCCTGCCTGCGAGGTGGGCCCGAGGCTGGCGCCTGGGAATGTGGCCAGTGGGCAGTAGCCTAGGCCAGTATAAAACATCTCCTAAATGTAAGAGTGGTCCACTGTGCCTACACCGTTAGTACAAACAACAGGGTTTATACGAAACACCTGGTTTCCAAATGGGAGTCTGGGACTTTGGTATGTGCCAGGTACAGGGTGGCTCTGTGACCCGCCCCCTATATAAACCCTGAGCACTGAGTCCCCAGGAGCCGCCCTGGTAGAACAGTATTTGGAACCTGTTGTCGCAATTCATTGTTGAAGGAATTAACAGTGCAACTCTTCCAGGAGACACTTCTGGAAGCTTCTGCCTGGTTTTCCAGATTTCACTCCCTGCACCTTTACCCTTTGTGGATTTTATTTTATATTCTTTCACGGTGATCAACTGTAACCATGAGTATAACAACTTCTGCATCCTGCGAGTCCTTCTAGTCAATCACCAAGCCTGGGGGCAGACGTGGGGGTCCCCAGCAGACAGGCACGAAAACAAGAGAGGCTTCGGGGGGAATGCCAAGGTGTGGGGGCCTCACGTTCAGTTCCCTTCACTTTAGCGCAAATCTCTAAAGAGCATATTTGGAATTTCAAACACACTGACGTTTTCAACATTTTTTAAATGAACACAAAAAGGTTCAATTTCCCTTCTTTCAGGGATAAAAACACGATCACAGATTTTAGTGACATTTCAAATGTGTTCTTGCCTTGCCACGACGAGGTGTGGTCATGAATGAACTTGGTTGGAGAGCATTGGTTTTTCCCTGGGCTATATTTTTGTATTCCTCTAAGGAAAAAAATACTTTATTTCCATTCACTGGCAAATTGGGAACTGCTGTTTCTTATTTGTAGATCTTTTTGATGGATATAAGAGTTGTCAGTGAAACTTCCATAATTTAACATCTGCAAACAAGCAGTAAGACCGATCACAAGAATGGCAGAGAATGAAGAGTAACTATCACAGAAGGCTTGTAAATTCCAGACACATAAAGCCTTACATTAATTATCGATAGACTCTTGTCTTCCAGTCTCCTTCAGCCCTATTTTTAAAATTTACTGAGCTACCCCAAATCCTGCCATGATATCTTAGCAGACATTTAGCGAAGTGGAAACTGAGGCAGCAGAGCCATTGTTGACCAAAAGACTGAACTAGTGCTGTAATTAGTTCATTGCTGGATGACAGCAACAAACTGTGAGAGAAACACATCCTAGCGGGTCTTTATGAAACACAAAAATAAAAAGCTTCTGTGGAAACCGGGGCGTTTCACTTGAGCAGACACTGGGATGTGTCATAAATTAATCAAACGATGGCTTTCGAAATCAGGAAATGCAACCATGTCAAGTAAAGGCTTTATTATTTGTTAAGATATCTTAAGTTGATTCTTAAAAAGCAGATTTCTTTTTGTTCTGAAAGCCTAATGACCCAGCTGTGTGATGCAGACAGACCTGCTCTAAATTAAAATCCAATGAGGGGCCACTGTGACAGGCAGTACACTTACCACTATATACTTGTTATTTCTGAAGAGTAAATTAGTTTCAGTGTATGGATAGTTCTGGTGAATCTTTTAGGCCTCTAAATAATGAGGCTGGTTTTCAGGGGGAAAAAATTTCATTATTTACTTTTCCATAAAATGAGTTTTTCAATGTCACTCAGGTTTTTCTTACCCATTTTATCAACTATTTACTTTTCAACTGAGTGTCCATTTTGAAGACTATCTGCATTTTCCAAAGAAGGTAAGTCAGAATTCCCAGTAAAATGTGGTATCCAAAAGCTATTCAGAGCCATCTCTCAAATC
>NW_012155729.1:4472421-4478128 GCF_000956105.1 Propithecus coquereli
CAGACACAGAGCAGAGAGGGACGTGTGCAGATGGAGCCAGAGAACAGAATGAAACTGCCACAAGCCCGGGAATGCCACCCACTGCAGGCGACCCTGAGAAGCAAGGACCCCGAGTGGGAGTGTGGCCCTGCCAACACCTCGACTTCAAATTCCAGCCTCCGGAAGTATAGAGAATAAATTTCTGTTGTTTTAAGTCAGCCAGTTCATGGTCATTTGTTACAACACTTAGGAAACACTAATAAAGTGGTGTTCTCATGCCCTCAAAATTAAAATGTATAAATATTTGCTCCATACAAAATATAGTTGAAACAGCCCACTTCTCTTCCATCGAATTAAAACAAAAGCAAACATTTATAAAAGTATCTCACAAGCTTTAAGAACACCTAATATGCAATGCAACCAGCTTTTGTTTATGAGGTGCCTCACCCCCATGCCCTGCCTTGTATCTATCTTAAAGCATTAAGCAGCTCTTAATGATGTACAAAATATTGACTAAGATGGTAACTCTCAGGTACTCGATCAAAATAACAGTTTGATTTCTCATAGGAGAAAACTAACTGTATTTTGGAAAATTTAAACAAACTATTCAACCCCGGAACCAGGTCAACAGCACCTAAATAGCCTTTCGCAAAGAATAGCTGCTAACCAACGTTTAATGAATTAGTTAACTTCTAACTACAAACAGATGAGGATTACTAATGTGTATACCTTTTGAATCTTAGTAGTCACAGTCCCAAATCCCAGGTCTGCAGAGCCAATTAATCTATCCACTACATTAACTCCAAATTTTTAAATTCAGGGAGTTAAAGACTTACGTCCATTCAAGAATTAGTTCGTTTATTTGACAGATATTTACTTCCTACTCCTACGGTCAAGAAATGATGTTCCCAACAATGGATGAGACAGACAGTCCTTGCCTTCCTGGAGCCTCAAAGTCAGGCAAAAACGGATGGATATTATGCAAGGAATCTGGGCCAGGGAAGAGGCCAGGTGTCCGGGGAAGGATTCCTTTAGGGAAATTATAGTTGAGATTGAAGGATGGGTAGGAATTTAACAAAAAGAACCAAACAGGGACTATGGGCGTTTCAGGAACATAAAAGGAGGCCGGCGTGGTGCGGCCCTGCACGCAGAGGAGGGGCACAGGGCAGGACAGGGAAGCCGGCACAACCCCACCTGGCCCCGTGAGTCTTGGGTGCGCGTGGAAGCTTTACTGCACCCTGGAGTCCACACGCTGAGATTTTTTTAAATGGCAGCGCCGGGTGAGGATGGCAGACTCAAAACCCACATCAGTGTTACCTCCTCCTAAATTCTAACCAAAACCACAGTCAAGAGGTATTTTTTTAAAAAAAGATACAAACCCACTCAGCGGCTACAAAGGCATGGAAGCGGAAAAGCTGGTGAACAAGAAGGAGGTAATGTAACACAGTCGGCAAAGCCAAACCCCGAGCCTTCGGCGGGAAAGCTGAGAACCAGCGCGATGAATGCCCGGAATCCTCGAGAGGGGCAGAAACAAGGAACACCAGACACGCCTGCAACTGGGGTGGGCGAGAGTTCGTAAAATAAGCGTGGGGACATGACTGGGAAGCAGCTGCGCCCCTTGATGTTCTCCCTGAGCCCCCCCGTGAGACCAGCCGCCCCCTCCCAGTGCTCCCTGAAGAGGCTGGAACAGACGGTGCCCGGTCCGCGGCGTGGCTGGCACCGACCCACACTGAGGGCCGACGCCCCGGCCCTCTCCGCCCCTCCCGGCTGCTGGGACACTGGCAGCGAGCACCTGTGGCCGCCCCTGGTTTCTGTGAGAAGAAGTGGTCTTAATTGCATCCAATTTTACAAACAGGGGAGGTGCTGAAAAAAAGGTCAGTGATTTGCCGTGAGGGCTTAACAGCCTGGGTGAGGGCTTACTTGTCACGAAAATCCAGGAAGCCCACACCCTAGCCAAAGCCTAAAAGTCCTGCTGCGTGCGGCGCCCAAACACCATTCTAATGTCACCACCTTCCCTATGAAACTTTAGCTGCGCTGCAGAAACGTGTCTCCTGGGAGCCGAGAAGCAGCTTGACATCCGTCCACCGCGGCCACATCGAGAGCTGTCCAAGGAAACCAACGGGGTGCAGCGGCCTCCCAGGTACTCCAGCTCCAAATACGCAGGGTTGGTTCTATGATTTCCTCTGACCCAAATGGATCATTCCTGCCCACAACTTAATATTCTATTTCATGTAAGTTTGCAGCATAATTTTAGAAGCGTCAAGAACTCGGCGATCGCTTCGGTGGGGACATGTTCCACAGCCCAGCGTGCCGCAGGACACCTGGGGAAGGCCTGGTACGTAGCAGACACTCAGGACAACGTTCCTGAGCCATTGAGAAAGTTGAACCATCATGAGAAGCATCATTTTCTACCATTTTTACCAAACAAACAGCAAAATCAGACTTGCGATATTTTCTTTTATTTCTGGGGTGGGAAGTGAGCAGGTAAAATCGAGATTTCTATACTAATTCATCAAGGAGAAAAACAGTAAACCTAAAAAAACTGAATCAGCATCTTGTAATATGGGTCTTTAGAAAGATCACACACACAAAACAATAGCCAAATGGAACAGACAAAACCTTAAACATTTAAAATGGAAGCCGGCCAAGAAGGTAGCTTTTCGAAGTGGGAAATAGTTTGATGTAGAAAACCTTTTAAGCATTTTATTCGTGAAAAGAATAGATAGACTGCTATGAATCAACTTCTTACCTTGAACACTTCCATTGGAAGAGGAAATTTCGCAGCGTCAATAAGGGATTTTTCCAGAGCACATTTCCATTCAGAGGCCATCTTCAAAGGATAGATTTCTGTAGCAACAGCAAACCACAGGAGAGTTTAAGGACTCGGATGTTCTGCTGGGTGGTTCTTTCTCGCATTTTTTCCCTCAGTCCTTCCTAATAGCTTGGCATGCTCAGACACCATAAGAGTTCACACCCTGCCCGCCATAAACGGCCACCTGCTAAAAGGATTTTCTGAAATTAAATGGCAACTTGGGATTCTGCTGTCAGAAATGAAGAATCAACTTAATAGGGCTCTTCTTCGGGGAATATTTGCATGCATTTTGTTGGCATTCTGTAAGTAACTTAATGGTATTAATCACATCAGCAAAATCTTCAGTCATCCATGGGCCAAAATTCCATGTATCACCCAGGAAGCAACACCCGCTGATGAGGAACTTATTACCTGATACATTCCTAAACTACAAACGACTCTTATCTGGCATGTGCTGTTATTACAACATATTTTTGACTAAATCTCTAAGCTCTCGTGTGCTAAAAATAGTCCCTGTAAGGCAGAAAATTATTAAAAGGTAAATTAAAATTTACCAACCAAGTTGAATATTTACACTTGAAATCTTGCTTAACACACCACACGTTGCCCATATTTTCCTTAGGCAGTGGGGGGAGAGAGATTTATGGATGGAGGTTACACAGCAGGAATGCAAAATTAAAAGAAAAAAAAAAACAGTTGAGCCCTGTTTTTACCTATTGCTAAAACTGCAGGAGAATTTTATGGCCTGGTCTCAACAGATTTAAGGCCTTATCAAAATAGGATTTGCAGAGGCCCTCGCTGGAAGTAGATATGTTTATACCTTCACTATATCAACCCAGATGACTTCAGACAGACACTTAGGATATGAATATGAATTTAAGCACAGTTAAAAGGCAACATTAAACCTTTGGGACTATATTTTTAATTTCTTCCATGTCTGCTTTTTAGCATGGAGCCATATATTTTGATCCTCATAGCTTCTGAACTCACCTTGAGCTGTAAGCCCATTTTAGCAGTTTATTCAATCTTTTCAGGACATAATTACAATAGGTGTTGAGACGCTGCCAGAACTGGCCGAGTCATCAACACGCTCACTGCCCGGATCATTGTTCAGTTGCACAAACACACACAAAGGCTTGCCTGTCACAACGTTTCCGCTCCCTGTATCTACTGTCTATAATCCTTTCTAGCACTTCCTGTATACTCTTCTACCTCTGGGGGAGTCTTTTTTCCAATTTGGCATTTCTAAGTCAGAACCAACAGAGAACGTGATTCTTCTTAGTAGCAGCTGCCATATTTTGGGGCACACAGCGGGGCCTCAAAGCACACTTCCGCGGAGACTGCATGATCCCCACAGGTGAGCTGAGGAAGACACTGCTTATCACAGGGGCCCGTAAAGCAGGCAAAGGGACCAGCTCACAGAGCCCTACACACTGCTCCACGAGGGCGAGAGGGACACCCGGGGACACACTCCCGGCATCCCCCCTGAGTGAGGGGAGGACACTCAGGGGACTCCAGGGATCAAATCCCAGAGGACACAAGCGCAGGGTCCAGGGAGAACCAGAAAACTAGAGGCTGCACGTCCAGGGGAGCACAAACAAACCCCCTTTTCCAGCAATCTGGAAGTGGGCAGAGAGGGAGACCCACCTCGGCGTGGTAGGAAAAGAACCAACTCACAGAAAACGATGGGGATTTCCAGAGACAACATCAAAGACACAAAAACGGAGAAAAATGAAAAGCGGCACCCTCGGCTCTTTCTCTCTGTCATCCGGGCTGCTTTTACCCGTGACCCCTTACGGGGGTCTCGGAGTGGGGGAGGGAGGCCCTGGGACAGAGACCAGGGTAAAAGAGTGGTCAAAAAAAAACTGCTCAAGACTAGTAGGAATGAAAACCCAACAGGGGCCAGGGTTAGACCCAAACTATCAGAACCCAGCGAGGAGGCGCGCAGACCCCACACGCTGGCCCAAGGAGGGCTGCCTGGCACGTCCCCCCTGCAACGCTGACTCCTCTGACCACACGATGCTGTCCCTCTCCCTCCACACCAGAGACAAATGTCACAAGAAGCCCAGGTTCCAGGTGGTTTCTGCCTGTCCTATAACATGAAGATTCTCTGTCTTCCTGAGGATATGAAATCCCCAGATGGAATCCAACTCCACAGCAAGGCACATCTCTTTTGGAAAACCTGGGCTGCAGTTCTGTGAGCTCACCCACCCGCACAGCTAACCCCTAACGGACGCCGCGCAGAGAGCAGGACTCGCCGCGTGCGCTGCGGGAGACACGGGCGCTCCGGCCGCGCTGGCAAGTTTGTGGATGATGAATAGTACCATTAAAAGAGCATAAAACATTTCCTTAAAATGACTGTGCTGCAGGTTGTTTAATAGAGTGCATCGTGCCCATTTCTGTTTGTGGGGAAGCCATAAGCAATTAAAATGCATTCTGACCCATCTGTAACTAGGAGCCTACAAGAAAACGAGGCAATCTCCCCCGCGCAAGGGTTCGGAGGGTTGTTCCATAACAAGTGCTGCAGGAAGCAGGAAAGTCTAAAATAATCATAAATAAACAAAGACCTTGCGGGGTGATCCCTTCTTTCATGCACCACCCCCAAAGTCCCCAAAAGCCTTTGCTACTTCCTGCTACACCAGATCCCTTCCAGAGAGGAAAGAGTAATCTATGGCTGTTAAGAGAGAGTAAACACTGGGAAGTGTTATGGCTGGAATGTCTGTGTCTGCCCCAAATCCTTACGCTGAAGCCCTAATCCCAGTGGGATTGTATTTGGAGGTGGGGCCTTCGGGAGGTGATTGGCGTTAGATGCCGTCCCGTGGGTGGGACCCTCGAGATGGGATTAGTGTCCTTACAAGAAGAGACCCCAGAGCTCACTCTCGGTCTACCACGTGAGGACACAGTGAGAAGGTGGCC
>NW_012155729.1:4479268-4481666 GCF_000956105.1 Propithecus coquereli
CGTCTTGTAACTACCGTATTTGAGGAACACAAAGTCACGTTTAAATATCTTTTTGCCTTTTATTTTCTTCTTCCCATACGTAACCTTTCCTGCTGACAATTTCAATATTGAGGAAGTCAAGTTCATGATGATGAGAGTGTCTTTTCCAAAATCTGTAGGGACCCCCATGAGCTCGTAAGTGAAACAGACAACTTACATCCAGAGACAACTTACATCCAGAAAATTCTAAGATAAGTGAACACAATTTATTCTTATGTTATAAAGATGCCAAATTTTCTAAAGAAGGAGAGAGCTCATAGCAAATGCTTCCTGAATTTCTACAGAGACATATTCCATTCTTGCTTTTGATCCTAAGTCCCCTAATTTCACAGGAAAGAAACATTAACAGAGAACCTACAAGGCGACTAGTAATCCTTTGCTTTGTACACTGGCAAGTACATATTTCTCCTAAAATTTATAAAGCAATTAGACACTAAGCTGAGATTTATACACACAACTTCCCACACAAAGTAAATTTTTCCTGCTGGGTTATGAATCCCAGAGCAAATCTGTACTTAGATCTCTTCTGGCAACACTGATGGGCCCTTTGTCTGTCATCATAGCCCAAAATCACTCAGGAAATAAATAGAAATCTTGGCTGGTTTGCAAAATTTTGACAACAATGATACCAATAAAATACCACGTTACTCGTCCGTGTGCCTGTCAAATTTAACACAGATGCAAACACATGCAATATGGAGCCAGTGACAGAAAAGACAGATAACTCCTCCCCTTCATGTACCCGAGACTAACATCAGCAACTCATATGGGAGGGAAATATGTTGGTGATTTTACTAAAGCAAAGAGCCAAGTCTTTATTCTAAACGTACCTAAAAAACTGACCAGAATAAAGATCAGCAGTTCCTAAAAGAAATGTATTTCTTCCTTGGCATTTTTGATTCCATAAGAATCCAACGTTTTTGTTCTGGGGTTTCCCACAAAAAGGTTGGTAAGGAGGGGCTACAGGGGCAGGGGGTGGGATGACACGGCACCTGGAAATCTGAATTGCATCACCCGGCCCTGAAGCGGGGGACCTTGGACAGGTAGCCTAACCCTAGGCTCGATTTTCTTTGCTGGGAGATGAAATTCACACCGAACATGCAGCATTTTTTGGAATCAAAATAAATAACATACCAGATGTAAAATCACCTGGCACATAGTAAACATTCAAGAATGGTTATTTTGTAAACAGCGAGATTTTTGACTGGTTAGGTATGTCAGAACATAATGCACTGTTCTATCCGGTTAAGCCTGTGCAAAGTCATTTGACCGTGCATTTGAAGCTAACAAAAATCTATGATGTGTGAGGGAAAAAGCATGATGATCTTCTCGGTGCCATTTCCTGGTCAGAAGGGACTGTGGTTTGGATATTCAGATGCATGGATAAACGGATGGACGAATGAATACGGATGGGTGGAAAGAAGAACGGCTGGATGGGTGACTGGGTGGATGGGAAAATGGGTGGGTAGATGGATGGGTGGGTGGATGGAAGGGGGGATGGATGGATGGTTGGATGAGTGGATGGATAGATGGATGGATGGATGGATGGAAGGGTAGAAGAGTGGATAGATAGAGAGATGGATGGACGTATGGCTAGACAGACAGACAAGACAGACAGACAGACGGCTACCGGGATGAATGGAGATTTTGGAGCTTACTGACAAGACTAACAAAATCCCTAAAGAAAAAAGTGGAGAATATGCCCACCTCTCAATGTATTGTTATCTTTCCTGTCTGAACCAGTGATTCCAAAGGAACTAGATCAACTTCCCTGAGGGCTCCAACATTACTTTCTCTTTTGAGAACACTACTGATTGAGGTCTTTGGTTTTATTCTCTACAGAAAGTATCGTGAAGTATCGTGCTTAATATTCATATCCTCAGATGTAAAAGATACCAAAGAGCTAACAGATTTTCCAGAGACACATCCAGGAAAATATCCCATCTTTTTTTAAAAAACAGTATACAGCGGCAAAAGCTTTGGCCCTTACCTGAAGGTGGGTCCATTCTGTATTTATTCTCTTGACACCAACCAACTGGTCGAAGTCTGTAATCCAAGTAAAACAACCACTGGTCATAGGATTCAGTGTCCTCCAATCCCACATAGCGAAGGCGTAATCTTCCTCCAACATTTTCAATCACACTAACTATCCAGTACTGAAAAGGGCTCTGAGAATCCTGAAGTTCTATTAAGGAATCAACTGTAATGAGGTCTATAGGGCCTTTCCCTCGCAGAGGCTGTTTAAACAGAAGCAAAACTCCTTATTTTAAACTTTCTTTTAAGGTTCTCATGGAAACAGATGACAGCAGAAGATAATGCTTTTTCACACCATCATCCAAGCTACTGGCAAACAGTCTGG
>NW_012155729.1:4481978-4494528 GCF_000956105.1 Propithecus coquereli
TAACATTCGTGCATCTTACCATGGCCACTACTCCAATAACCAAGACCCTCTCGTGCTTTGATTATGTGAGTAAAGCTTGATTGTGTGCAGATGATGAGTCTAACACACATTAATGATCAGGTAAATGGACTATTATGTAAAGTTATTTCTGCACCTAACCTGATAATTGGTTTAGAGAATTATAATTACTGCCCCTTCTTAGCATATGTTAGCATATGAAAAGGGTGTTTGTTCAGCCAGCCTTGTAGGCAAATACATTTGAAAAATTAACATAGTAAGACAATTTGTCCCTTTGAAAGGGTGAGCCATCCTCATTTTGATTTGCTAGCCAAACAATTAAAATAGAAGCTATTAAGATATATAACAAATGCATTAGGCAAAATCTTTAGAAAACACAACCTGCTTAACTGTATTAATGACGTTCTAAAGTACCAATATCATTTATGAGAGGAGGGAAAGTTAAGATTAAGAGAATATGATACTGTCAAAGTCCAAACCTCATTCCTTGTTATTCATTAAGTTTTCCCCTTTTTAAGGGGCACTCTTAAAAACGCAGATTTGGTAATTCAACAATTATTTATACATAGTACCCTTTCTTTTCCTGTTTTATTATATATATGGTAAATATTAAAATGTTTCATCATAAATTTACTTTCAAACGAACCATCAAGATATTAGACTAAACTAATTGTTCTTTAGTATCTTAAAATTGCCTTAACTACATTTAAATATGGTCTACCATTTCTCCTCTTGTTTTTAACAAGGGAAGCTAATTCAATTATTAGTTAACACACATATGTTCAAATCTTGGGGTTATGCAAGTGAAGTAGAATATTTAATGGAATCATTGATCAATATACTCCAAGAGACTATATTAGTGCATATATATGCTTAGTGGTCACCTGTTCAAAACAGTTATTCTACAAGATTTTTATTTACATTCACTAATATAGGAAACAGACTTAAACTTACAGGATAGTGGGACGATATCGTTATTTAAGAATGCATTCACATGAAGAAAATTTTCCCCTTATCACAGGGAAAGCATCATCAATGCCATTCAAATCAGTCACCTAAGTAATTCAGGACGAAGCAAGGTTGGCTATTTGCCAGAGGTGTCTGTGAGCAGGCACGTATTTGCAGAAGGATATATGCACAGGTGCCGCTAGGTCTGAGCGCACGTAACTGGGATGCTCCTGAGATACATTTAACAACACATACACCTTCCAGGGATGCTTCTGAGATAGGTTAGATGTATAATGACAATACATACACCTTCCAGCAAGTTCGCAGGGGCTGTCCTCGAACCAGTCAAATCACGTATGAGAAATTCTGTCCAGTCCGTGTACTTCTCTTTGATTGCTGGCAAGACACAAGGGAGAAAAAAACACTTCAACACAGCAGCGAAGTATCAGATGAGCTTAAAACCATAGGAGTTTTCTGTAGGTAGGTATTATTTCGATATTTTTAATTTTAAGCACCATATTTAAGTAAACACTGAAATTGAGACATCAAATCTGCCAACAAGTAGTGACTTCACACCTACCATGCACCTAGGCAGCAAGGAGGTTAAAGACTCTGAAGTCCTGAAGTCTTACAACCTATTCACAAACTTCCTACAAACAGCAAAGAAGATATTATAAAGTGTGTGATCCAGGAAGTCCAAGAAGAAACAGACCAATGAGGCTGGAGGGCCCAGAGCAAAGTATTCCAGCTGGAAAAATAAAACCAGGCCCTGAAGTACAGAAAATGTTTCCACAGGTACAGAAGGAGGGATCTGCGGACTAAGAAATTGGCGGATGCTAATGAGAAGGGTGGAGTGAAGGAGAAACGAGAAAAGTACAATTGTCCCTCTGTATCCCCAAGTTCAACCAACCGAAGATCAAAACTATTTGGGAAAAACAACAGTGTCTGCACTGAACAAGTGCAAACTTTTTTTTCTTGTCATTATTCCCTAAACAATACAGAGTAACAACTATGTATGCAGCATTTATATTGTATTAGGCATTGTAATTAATCTAGAGATGATTTAAAGTATACGGGAGGATGCGCATAGGTTCTGTGCAAATTCCATTTTATACCATGAACTTGGGTATCTGTAGATTTTGGTATCTGTGGGGGGGTCCTGGAACCAACCCCTCATGAATACAGAGGGACGACTGCACCGTATTCAGCCAGATCAAGGCTCGCTCGGAGCACACAGCACTGGGAAACAACGCTGAGTGACAGGAACAAAACTATGGGCGGCCCAGGAAGTCAACACAGACACCGAATAAACAGGAGATCTCTGCATCAAATGAACCTGGCTATAGTATAAAGGTTTGAATGGAAACAAAAGATTCTAAAAGCAGGGAAACTGGGGCTGCTGCAGTTATCCAAGTACATAAAAGATAGGGCCCAAAATAGGGGTGTCAGTGCTGTGAACAAGGAAGGAACATACTTGAGACGTCTTTTGAAAAAGAAGTATCAGACCCGGGATGCCAACATTCCACAAGTGCTCAGAAAGCAGGCCCTGAGAAAAACCTACCTTTGGTGGTACCCACGTCCCTGAGGGGCCTACGCCTTCCCAGGGCACCAAGGAATTTGCAAAGCCAGCAAAGGCGAGAGCAAGACACTTGCCCCAGAATCCCACCATCGCACACTGGGACTCTGACCTCACAGCACAGGGAGAGCCGGCAGCCTGGGATGCACGTGGTACTTAACTTAGCCTTTGATAAAGGACCATTATTTAGGGTCTTCAAAGGCTTGATGCCACCCTTTCTAGCCCAAACGTAAAGGCACAGAGTTATGGCAAAGGGAAGCTGGCCGTAAGGGCGTGGGGCAGATCCAGGCTCCAGCGTATGTTCTGCCATCGCTGGGTGCGTGACTTGGGGTAATTCACTCAATTTCTCTTAGACTCCTTCCTCATCCATAAAAGGTGCTGACAATATTTTGTTTACAGGAGTGTTCTACAGACTAAAGAAAAAACATGCATATAAAATATAACCATCCCTGGCACACACACTAAGCCACTAATAATATTAGCCCTTGTGTTGTTATAGGTACATGCTAAATTATTACATATATTTATGTAACCCTACGGTTATTTTATAATATTTATTCCCACAATTTCCAAATTGAAATCTCCAACAAGCTTTAGCAGAACCGCCAATAGAACGGAGACCAGTGGCAGCACCTGATACTTCAGTTACGAACATGCACCACAGTTGACATCCACCCAACACCCAAGAATGACCATGAGACCAAGAGAAAAACCAACATGGGAGGTACTCGGGTAAACTAGGTCGGAACGCTGAGCTTCACCTTGCATAGCAATGTCCTGCCCTTACCACACTTGAATCAAAGAACAATTCATCTGTTCATCCGATTTTATCACTGGAATTTTTTTTCTCAAATAAAATACCACCTTCCTTATTTTATACATGCATACTCATATGGAAGAAAAAATATTTGGGGCAAAAAAAAACTGTCTTCTTGTGCCCTTGTCCATTGTTAGAAAATGTAGTAATCATTTTTAAATGCTGTAGCCTTTTTTAAGTTGGCCCTTCTGTGTGGCTAAGGTTACCGAGACCAAAAGCAAACAGAAACTGGATAAATAGATTAAAATTTGTATTCACCTTATGCTTTACAAAGACCTTTCATTTACTTTATCCGTTTTGATCCTCCTAACAGTGCTACGAGCTTTTGGTCTTAATTAACTCTTGCCCAAGTTCATAGAAAAAAACTTAGGGCCAGAGCCAGCTCAAATCCCCAAGCGTTCAGACCCCAATCTTACACGGGAGATTTTCTACCAGAATCTCTGATTCTCCTAAGCTTTTGTAAACAGATAAGTCAGTAATCTAAACTGTAGGCACGATGGAGATAATATGAAATGACTATCTAACGAAGGTTCCCAGAAAATATACAATTGTACCCTAGATATGCATTTCATATCTCATTACAAAAGAATGACAATTATAAACAATGATAAATGGTCCTATGCTTAAGAGAAGTGATGTCTCTATCTGCTGTGAGAAAAAAATTGATTTTCCACTTAAGGGTTGTTTCTAACAAGCATGCAATCCAAGCTAACATTGAAGTCAAAATTTCTAAAATACATAAGCCCCCTATGAAGTCACTGCACGATGCTAAAATTTAAATTGTCAGAGTCATAGCGAGAGAGCACTAGAAATGGCTCTCAACTTTACATCTTGCGAGCCCCAGGTTCCAGAAGTCCTATAACTTTCCCGTAATATGTTTCTGTCCAAGACTCTGAAGCGATCTTTTATGAGCCACAGAGTATCTAAATGAACTGCTCTCCACGGAAAACGTATCTACAAAGCTATGAAGGTACATAAACCATTGCAGGTTAAAAAATAGAAAGGAAACATTTCTCAGGAATTTTGCTAATTTTAAAAGAAAAAAAAGTGCTTCAGTCAACACTTAGTTCTCAAAGCTCTGAATTTTTAAATATACAATAAACCTATTACAATAAACAATGCCATAAAATAAAAACGAAGTATAACAAATTTACAGTTCCCCGTCAATGGATTTATTTTAACCAATCATCAATTTGCTTAAGCTCTGGTATAGTAAACGTTGCCTTGCAATTCCTTAGAATTCGTTCCCATGGAAGCGGACGAGCACTGCTTTTCGTGTATTCACTGAAACTTCTAACTTTCAAAATCATGAATTTTTATTCTGTAGAACACCTCTCTTCAAAGACTCAAAATGAAAGGAGTGTGGACGCAAGCACAGTCTCTCTCGCCTGTACACCAAATCCTTGCCCTGATTATTATCACAGCTTTTTTCTTCAAATTGAAGGACAGATCCTCACACTAAATGTCAGAAAACTCGCAAGCTGCCCCGTGCCCGATGACAACACCAAAGGTGACTGCGATGGCAGGAAAGTGACTGGGGGGAAATCTGCAATGTCGAGTGGAGGAGCTTTTATCCACGACCTAGCAACCACTGAGCCATGTTTTCAACGTGCAGAGACAAACGCCTGGAAACCCACAAGAGCCATAAGACCGTCATCTTTTTACCACCTTTTCATGATGGTGTTTCAAGGTTCTATTCGGTTACGATGTTCTATAAACATTCAACTACACCTTTTTAAGAATCCAAGTTGCATCCCACTAACGCCCCTCTGTGGGGAGACGCCCACATCGTACTGAAGGAAGGATCGCGAACTTGAGTTTCAGAAAAAGAAAACACACACACACACACACACACACACACACACACACACGCACTTCTTGAGAGGACATTTAGAGATGGCCACAACAGCTTTCTTAGAAAGCTATAAAAAGAACCCCAGATAAAAGGCAGAAGGTGACCATCATTTTTTCAGAATTTGGGAAAACACCACCAACGCTGGATTTCGTGCCCGGTCAAGTCCAGGTCCACACAGAGTGTGATGATGTGTCGTCTCTCAGGGACGTGTCCCGTGGAGACTGGTCTGGGGGTACCAGTGGGTACCCTCCTCCATCAGGGCTGCCCATTCAGGCACATCGTGATCAAGAGATCCGAGCTGGGGTCAGGAGGACAAATGCTGTCAGCCCACGACCCTCAGCACCTCCCACGTTGTAGCCGAAGAAATCTCTAACCTCGACGCCTGGCTTCATGTCCTCTGTGACTTGGTCCCCACCTCTCCACTGTTATGCTCTTCGCTCTCTACACTGAATTTCTAAGATCTGCTCTTCAGACAGGTGCATTATGGGCTTTGCCCATCATCTTCCTTCTGCACAGAAACAATCCCCAGCTCTCCCCAGCCCACACTTCCTCAGCTCGGTCCTCACTCCCCACCGCTGTTCCCTGGGCCACGAGACACTGCTCTTCCTCCCACAGCCCCACACTTTTCCTCTTCATAGAGGTAACATCATTGACAATTACAAGTTTGTGTTCATTTGTCTATGGTCTACCACGCCAGGGGACTAGGGACCACCCACGTCCCCGCGTCCACAGCCACACCCCCAACAACTGAACAACTGGCACACGGGAGGCCGTTAATGAACTTCTGTCGCTGAAAAGGAAGGACTGACAGATCAGAGGGTTTTATAAACTGTTTCTGTTTTACTAATCTTTTGATGAAACAGAATTTGTTGAATTCAGATTAAGAGCCACTGTTACCATAAATATTCATGACAAAGATCTTTCATTAAAATACAATTTAATTCAATGGCACTGCCAAAAGCATTCACAAATGTACGGCCATTTTTGTTTCTTTTTTGTATTTGCCTACTTTGTAACTGCTTGCATAAGAGGTAAGTTACCATTTACAATTTTAGTTTCGGCATATATGACCTAGAATGCCAGCAACGAGTCCATTTAACTGATTTGGCACTTAATATCTTATCAGGTAGGGACAAACATTAAATATTTTTCTGGAGTTCTCCTTCTGTATGAAAATCCAGTAAGTAATACCAATACTGCTCACTCCAGACAAGGGGGGCACCCAGAGATTAAAGAAATACCAGGTACTACACAGCAGGACCTTAATCCCCAAGAGACCTAGTGCTTTCTCTGAAGTGCCCAAGCAGCTCTTGGCACCAGAAACAACCAGGATTTGCAAAAGAAAAGCCACCAGGGACAGAAACTGTTTACGACATTCTCCAAGCATAACGCAAATTACTCTGCAGTGTATCTTTAAGAGCCGAGACGATAAATAACCTCTAAAACTACTAGATGAAACTTAACACCTTATCGGTGTTCACTGGTTAGAGATTTTTATCCAGTGAAATATGGAATTTCTGTTATCTTGCACATTTTCTCCAACTCTTCTCTAGCCGCCAATATCTCACTTTTATAGACATTTCTGCTACTCTTTTAAACATTTTCCTGCTTTTAAAGAATCCGCTTCCAAAGAGGCAGCCGCTTTTTCTTTCCCCTCTCCACTAAGAAAAATTTCCTACAGGTCTTTTATTAGCTCACTCTGCAGAGAAACTGTCAAGACAGAATTGACATATCACACAAACCCAGGACTCTAAGTTCAATGAAATAAGACACCTGCTTGTTAAAGATTTTATTCTCCTAGGTCTCTCTCTTTCTCATTCTTGACTTACTTCTTCCTGCAAAATTACCTTATTTCCTGGAGCCAAAGAGCTTCCATTGAAATTGTTCCCAATGTTCCTTTTAGGTGCATGTTTTAAAAAGAAAGAAAGAGGCAAGCTTGCAAAAAATATGCATTAACATGCCCTTTGTAAATATCTAATGAAATGAGCCAGGCTGTGGTTCAACCGTATGTATATTATTGTCTGTGATGTTAAGTTAATTTTATTGTGTCAACTTGCCTGGGCCCAGATACATGGTCAAGCACTATTCTGGATGTTTCCATGAGGGTGTTTTGGGGATGAGATTAACATTTAAATCGGTGGACTTTGAGTAAAGGTGCCCTAATGTGGGTGGACCTCATCCAATCAGCTGAGAGCCTGAATCGAACAAACGACTGACCTCCCCGGAGAAAGAGAGGATCTTCCAGCAGGCGGTCTTCTGACTTTATCTGCAGCATTGGCTCTGCCTGGTGCGACAGCACATGGCCTTGGACTCAAACTGCAGCTAACCCTCCCCTGAGTGACCAGCCTGCCAGCCACTGACCACAAGAAACAACGGAAGGACAAACAGAGGGAAGCAACAGAGATTTTTTTATAAGCCTCAACACGGTCTCATCACAGGTCGACAACTCCAGGTCAGATAACACACGGTCTACCAGAAAAAAAAGAGAAAAACAAAATATATCCTCAGGCGAGGTTATTTCATGACCTACCTTTGTAACTTGCTTTTTAATTTCTCCACGTGTAAGAAATGCCTTCCTTCTTAATTCTAACCTAAATCTTCTTGCCCATAACCTCAGCCCATCCCCTTTGCCAAAGTCCCTGCACAGCCTACAACCAGAGAGATACCCGTCTGCTAATAGGGCTGGGCCCCCTCCCTTCTGCTTGTGTAGCTGAAATATTTCAGCAATAAACTCAGTTCTTATAGTTTGAATTCATCTTCGAAATTTTAATATTGCCCCAATCATAGTATTTGCTTCGACAGGAATGCTGTGGGAATTAATTAGCATGAATTAGTTATGGGAATTAATCAGTTATTCAGAGAGAGAACAAATGTCATACCACGGGCCAAGAAGGAGCTCGTAGCTCCCAAGTTAGCCATGATATTGACCCTTGACCCTTGGCATAACCCAGGTGAAGTTCCTAATATGACAAACAGGGGCTTCCACGACTATTCCATAAGCAGAGATACCTGGGCAGCTAACTAGCTTGTTTTTGTTTTTATCAGAAGGAAAGTCTAGTGAAAGTGATTGATTCTAAGGAACATTCCAAAGTGCAGCAATAATGATTCAAAACCATAAATCAGGTTGTTATTAAAGGAAAACTGTTGAGAAAGGACAAAAATGATGGCATGCCTTTCTCTCCCCAGTTTGGAAAAACCTGCGCAGTCACAGTGCCTAAAATAACAGCCGCATTTGGTCTGCAAGCGTCAGCAGTAACGGCGGAGGTATATTTGAGCGTGCATCTGACTCTCTCTATTTACCTTTCTTCTCAATAACCAAACAGGAAATTTCAAATAAGTCCCACAGGTTTTGTCCTCTGCGATTCTCCAAACAGACAACCAAATCGAAACTGCTACCACAGTATATCATAAAACACTTCAATAAAAATTTTGCAACAGGGTTGGAATATGTAAAATAAAATATGCCGCCCCTGGCGCTGTCAGTAATTCATTTTGAGTGTTGACTATAAATTCTGCCTGCTTTATTACATAAACAGAATTCATTTGGATTATTACGTGTGGCAGTTTTTGAAAAAGTCAGCTGTAAACAGAGCCTGCAAAATTCCCTGAGTTTTCTTCTATCAGTTACACGAGATCAAATTATGTTTGCAAAAATGAAGGTTTACTACTAACAATTATTTTTAAGCAATGAAATGTAACAGATATTAACTTATGGTTTTCTTCCTGTTAACACTAAGACTACATTAGGTGAAATTTATAGTTGTTTAACAAAACAAAAACTATTATGTCAGCCTTGGAAGCAGTAATCCATCAACTTATGTGGAGCAGTTCATGCCAGATAAGTAGAGGGAAATAAATTTCATACTCATTTTGTAACCATTATCCCTTCCACCTGGGAAGATGGGGTAAGCTGAGATTTGAAAAGAGAAAAAAAAGAAAAGAAAAAAGAGAGAGAGGGTGGTATAATAAAACAGGACCTTATTTAGACATTTACTATAACCACAACCTAGAATTTACTTGCCCAATGATCGTAAGCTCTTTTTGATTTTTGTCAGCTTATCCAGTATTTCAATAACCCCAACCCAATAAACTACTAAGATTTAAAACAAGCCCCAAATGGTAATAATATAGAAACATGTCCCCTTCAACATGTTTCCTTATCAAAATTCTTACTTTTTTAGAATATTTTCTGTACAAATAAAAAGGGAAAAGAAGTATTTTTAGTGCCATTTCAGGATGATTTTATAAGCAGTGACATAAACATTGTGGTACAGAAGAGCCAGACAGGAACTTATCTCCTTTCATCACATTAGAATAAGACAGGCCAAGCGAGGTGGCCCACTTAGGGAGGCAGAGGTGAGAGGATCACTTGAGGCTAGGAGTTCGAGACCAGCCTGAGCAAAAGCAAGAGCTCGTCTCTAGAAAAAAACAGAAAAATTAGCCGGGTGTGGTGGCGCATGCCTGTAGTCCCTGCTACTCTGGAGGCTGAGGCAGGAGGATCGCTTGAGCCCAGGAGTTTGATGTTGCTGTGAGCTGGGCTGATGCTGGGCACTGCAGCCCAGGCAACAGAGCGAGACTGTCTCAAAAAAAAAAGAAAGAAGAAAAACAAGAAGAAGAAGAGGAAGACAGATTACACGGGAATGGAGAAAATCGAGATTATTACATTTTCTTTCATCTCAGTCCTCCTTCCTGCATGTTACTGAGGATCTCGTGTGGCCTAACAGAAGGAGCTGACAGAAAGGCAGACAGACCACGATTAGTGATGTGTTCTTTACATAGATGAGTCAAGGCCACAGAAACTGGTATTCTGCTGGGGCAGCAACGAAACAGAAAGAGTCCAAGCAAATGACTCAATACTGGGCTTGCTTTTTTCATTTCAGTCACAAGAAGTCCCCAACTTAACAAACTGGTTTTGTTCCTAGGGATCCTTAATAAATAAATTTCAAAAGTCCCTAACACATTTTAGTAATAGCAATACTGCTGAGAGGAACTGCTTGCCAGGCCAGTCCATAAAACTCTACAGATACAAAATACACTGAAGATTATGTGAACTATGTCTAAGCACGCTGTAAATGCCACCCATCATAAAGAACATTCCTACTTACAAATGTTCGTGTCAAAAACAAATTCAAGAAAGGAGAAGGAAATTTCTTGTTTGGAATAGAGTAGAGATAGACACTACCAGGTAGCAAAGCATTACTAAATGTGCATTGACGGGTAAGGTAGCTTCCACTCTGCACTGTGTTATAGACTTCTGCAAGAAACACGGATATTTTACTGGACCTACTTCTAGCACCTACCAAACTGTCTCTGACTTGCGTGATACCAGTATGTATTTGTAACTGCTGAACCAGCGCAATCTGCTTCAACTTTGTGCAATAAAACGATGAGTTGTTTCTCAGTTGCCAGGAACCCCAGGTTGCAGGTCTTGGAACCTGAGCATGCCCGGATGAACCAGGAGTGCAACCACGGGTGGAACCTAAGTGCTGGGCCCAAGAAACGGGGACCGAATTAAGAAGCGGACATCACATCCATGATCCAATCAGACGGTGCCTTGGCATAACCCCATGGCATGATCCAATCAGATCAAGCTTCCCTGCATTACCTCACTGCAAGATCCAATCAGATCGCACCTTATTACCCTCCGCTATAAAACCTCCCCAGCCCCCAGCTCTAGGATACAGATCTAAGGCCTCCCAGCAGCTTTGCAACAAATTTTTCTCTCACAGAAACCCAGTGCTTCAGTATCTGGCTTTCCGTTGTGCGCGAGCCAAAAGACCCAGTTCGGTTTGGTAACATTTAACAAAGAACTATTCCCAAGGTGCTCCCCTGTGCGAGGCAGTATGTGGGCAAACAGTGACAGTGACCCCCATCCAGCTATGAGGGATCATCATCCAGAGGGGTGTGAAATTAACGTGGGAAAAACCAGATATCTAAGCAATATTTACATGAACGTTATACTGTAAATGCCATACCAATACTGTACCATTGACTTATCAAAGGTTAATCTTTTAGGGACACTCAAATTTATCTACAAGGACGCAGGAGCAGCAGTGTGGTGAAAGTAGGGTAGTACTGGACTGAACTGGTTATACGCCAAGTTCTGCACGTTTTGTGACTCCAGTGAAATTACTTAACCTTTCCAAATGCCAGCTTCCTCACTCAGAACAAAGCAGGGGTGGTACAGGGAAGCTCAACGACACCATCTCTAAGGGCTGCCCCAATGACCGATACACAATTCTAAGTAGAGTTTGAAAGAAATTCAGTCTTCAGTATTATGCACATTTGATATAGTTCATTTATTTACTAAACTCTAAGTATTTCAAATCAACTTAAACCTGATTCATTTTCCAACTGAGTTGGAAAGAAAGACTATTATTAAAACATAACCTGTATCTTAATTTTACATAGATTCAATTTATGATCATGGGGGTCAAAAAGAAGCCATTAAAAATACAGCAGTCAATGACAAGTTCATGGAATAAATCTTAGGTTAGAGGTATACACAGGATGCTACAGAGCAGGCTTGGGCAAACTATGTATGGTTGCAGGCCAAATCCTTCCCACTCGCCTGTGTTTGTATGGCCCAGAAGCCAAGAATGTTTTTTACATTTTTAAATGGTTGGAAAAAAATCAATATTTCATGACATATGAAAATTACATATGAAATTCAAATTTTACTGTCCATAAATAAAGTTTATTGGAACGCAGCCATACTCATTCATGTATGTGTTGCTTATGGCTGCTCTTCTGCTACAACAGTGAACTGTGGAGATGCAACAAAGACCAGATGGCCCACACAGCCTAAAATAGTTACTCTGCAGCCTCTTACAGAAAAAGTTTGCTAACCCCTGCTATGGCGTTCCCAGAAGTAAATATTAGAAAGGTAGGAAATGAAGGGTCAGATAATGCTTATGATTCATCAAATCAAGGAATGCTTTAAAATAATTAATAATAATCCATTAATACACACTGCAAATAGCAACAAGAGGAAAAAAAGACACAGAAGGTGAAACCAACAAAAAGGAAAAAAAAAGGAAGAGAAAGAGAAAATAATGAAAAGAAAAAACATTATCACTGCTCCAGGACATGTTGTGTAATGCTAACAACTGCTAGATTATCAATACATGTGTACACTGGTTGAAATTAAAAGTACATATGTAGTTTTTACTGGGTATAGGGAGAGACAATAACTAAAATTACCAATCCTCTCTCCTCATGCTAAAGCATCCCTAATTACAATGGGTAAGTGAATATGGAGTATCTTAAGAAAAAATTTCCTTCAAGTATCACAATTTATATAAAATATTCATGCAAACAATACTTTAAAAATGTA
>NW_012155729.1:4494868-4517434 GCF_000956105.1 Propithecus coquereli
AACGTTAAAGGTGTGGTCTTGGTAAAGGGAATAAATGAACCAATGAAATGGAACCAGGAAGTCAAAGAAATAGAGAAATTTGATTAATGGTTACAGCTAACAGCACAAATTAGTGGGCAGAGAACAGACTTTTCAATAAATGGTGCTGGGACAACTGCTCATCCATATGGCGAAAAAAGAAATTAGTCTTCCACCACATGCTCTGCATGCTCATCAATTCCAGTTGAACTAAGGACTTACACATGAAAGGCAAAACTACAACACTGACGATAATGGAGAATACATTCATGCCATCCATGTGGAGGAGGGAAAGATTTCTTACTAGAGCCACAGAAAGCGTAAGAGATCAATTAAGATCAGCTTAGTAAAATTAAGAATTTTCGTTCACCAAAAAGACCATTCAAAATAAAGCAAAACTACAAGCCACGGGCTATAGGAAGAAGCAGGAATTTCTGCTGTTATATCATGTATGTGTTCCTGAAAAGCTTCTCATTTTGCAAAATCTTGTACTGAAACTAGCAGAGCTTATGAAAACTAAGGTTTGGGGAAGAATTCTCAAAGCCAGGTAGCTGACAATAATAACCACCCTAACCATAACATTAGTACATATTAAAGGATATGTTACCTACCTAATAAATACAGAACTTTCCCTTAAAGAAAAGTAAAAGGTGAAGGTAACTTGATGGAGAGGACTATGAGGAAGGGCTGAGACTGCTGTATCAATGGGGACAAGGACAAATGTCCAAAGCATGTGGTCCAAGGCCACCAACGGGGAGAGTGTGAGGTGAATGGGCAATGCCACAGTCCTTTTTTGCACCCCTGCAGCTCACACTCATTTTGGCTGTGCTGAGGTAGTTTGTGATCAGCTGCTATTATTTGGTGTGAAACATTAATACGTATGCAGCCTCAATGCCCCACTCATCAGCCGCGTGTGAACTTTCTCACAGTGCAGACGCCTGCATCGTAAACCAGCCAGCCACGTGCAATGCATAACTAATACAGGATCGATAAAGAACAGTAAGTCGGTAGGAAAAAAGGAAAAAAATAGAAAAAGGGAAAAGGCACTTAAAATGAGTGCTTCCCAGAAACGGTTATCCAAGTGGCCAGAAAACACGTGAAAGGATCCTCAAGCGGACCAGTTGTGACAGTTAATTTTAGGTGTCAACTTGACCGGGCCGCAGAGCGTCCAGATATTCGGTCAAATGTTTTTCTGGGTGTGTCTGTGAGCATGTTCCTGAGTGAGGTCAACATCTGCATTCGCGGAGTGAGCAAAGCAGATCTCATGCCTTCATGTGGGTGGGCCTCGCCTAATCAGCTGAAAACTGAACAGAACAAAAAGCTGACCTTGTTCCCTGAAGTGAGAGTGACCTCTTCCTGCCTGACTGCTGGCCACTGGTCTTCACTGCCCTTTTGAAGGAGCTTCATAAATATTTGTTGGCCGACCAATACCTATTCACGTATTCTGTGTCCGGCTGGCCCTGTCCTGTAGCTCTACGGTCTCGTCAGCTGGCTGCACCCTGCCCGGGGCTCCCGCAACTGGCAGAGGCCACAGGACTGGTTCTTGCCCATGAAAAGTGAAGCTGCGCTTTCTCCAAGCTCTCTCCTTCCCAGATGAATGGAGAAGAGAACGCGGCCTTAAGCAGATGGCAGGGCGCCAGGATGGAAGATGTGCGGCCCATGAATGGGACTGTACCGCAATGGCTGTCCGCCAGTTCACAGTGGACTGTGACAGGAGCAATAAAATTAACGTAACAGCACCAAGCCCCTGAGCCTTCAGGTTGATTTGCTTCAGTAGCTAGCGAGACACTCCACAGACTTACTCTTGTTACTTAGCCTACTACGCTGTTATAAAGGAATATATATCTGCATCTTATTGTAGTGTTACGATAATTCATTAAATGTCCTGCATCCTCTTACCCCCACAACAATTGTTTCAACAAAGGGTGGGGGGATGTCTGTAACGATGAAAAACCAAAGAAAACTCAGCCAGGAAAATCAGTAAAGACCAAAAGACCTAAATACGCCCTTAGTAAGCCAGAGATGGCTACAGTTTAGACCAGGGTTTCTCGGACTCAGCACTACTGACACCTAGGGCCACATTCTTTGTTGCTGCAGGAGACTGTTGTGTACAGCGTAGATGTTTAGCAGTATCCCCGGCCCCTACCTGCTAATGCCAAAAATACCTCCCCCCCGACCCCTGTTGTGACGGCAAAAATTGCCTCCCGATATTGCCAAATGTACCTTGGGGAACAAAATCCTCCAAAGTTGGGAACCATACAGGTTTAGCCAGAGCACCTGGTAAACAGCTTCAAACATATATATTAATTTAATGGCGCGACTACTTTCTGGCCACATGCCACACATTTGTTCAATCCACAGAAAGGCCTCTCCAGCAAGTACGTGCCACGCTGTTCCAAGGCCACAGAGGAAACGGCCAAGCTGGAACGAGATGCAAAAACCGGTACAAATGCCGGGAGCAGAGAACTCGATGCCACGGGATGCCTATTCCAACTGCTGCCCACTGCGTGCCCGCGGTTAATGCGCGGCAACGCCGATGCACTCGCCTTTCTGAACTGAGCGGTAAACGTTGCCACCCGCCTAGCTCCTCCAGCACCCAAAGAATCAGACAGTGACAAAGGGTCGTTTCCTAACCCATCACTCGGGTTTGTTTTGTTGTTGCTCTTTAAAGGCTAGTCAAGTGCAGGGAAGAGGAGAACAGAGTTGGATCTGCACCCGCCTGTGGACAATGAAGGGGGAGAACTCAGAACCTCCAGGGCAGCCACGCTGCACTGCTGAATATGCTACATTTTAACAAGGTTGTCTCTTCTCAATCTGCTTTAACAAAAAAAAAAATTGTGATAAAACTGATGAAAAAAGAAGTTAACTTAGAAATCACAGACATTTACCTTTGGCAAGGTATGTCTAATTTTTTTCTCTCTGCTTTAGAATTTTCTTTAACTAAGGGTAAGTTGCTGGGCATTTCCTGACTACACACTAGCTCCGGAGAGGAAAAAGGCAGATTAGAGGAAAATGCTTCGTGTGCAAAGGATGTCAGCCTGGCTTACAAAGTTTCCCCGGAAAAAACAAAAACAAAAACAACAACCAGTATTCAATTCTAAATTTTAAAAATCACATTATATAATCTATGTAATTGTAACACAAGTCAAGTCTCTTCTTCCCAGGCTATCAAACACCTGAATATCTGAGAACATAATTGCCCTCTCTGAACTTAACGAGATGAATCTGGAGCTTAACATTTCCGGGGCCTATCTCTTGGTAGTTTGTCTTTGACTGTGACGTTCCCTGGCATCACCCCCACTTTGCAAACTAACAGATTCTTCCACTGACGGCAACTCGTTATTCTATTTGCAAATTCACCTGCTAATAATGTGAAGTAATTTTTGAAAGAGAATTTGGCTAATAAATCTATCACATCCTCCGTCATCACCCAAGAGTGACTACCCCACTTGGGTTTATCTTGAGTGACTCACAACTCTGCCAGCAGCCACTCAGCTACAGAGAGCACTCAATGATCTCCCTGCAAGCTGTATGATTAATCACCGCCTTCGGTTAGAGTCAATATCCCACTCACATCATGTTGACAAAAGAAAAATCTGGTCATAAGAAACGGCTCTGCTTTATCGAGGCTGAACATATATAAATTGCAATCAGATTATGTAGATAATACACATGAGCTAAATTTATCTGCTATAACTACACTTGTCACAGCACTTTTTAAATGCCACTTTCAAAAAAGAGGATTTATTTAAGTGCTGGAGTTAGCAGACAGTTGAAGAAAGGGTAGTTAGTATTAATACGACTCCTGAAAAGATCAACTATGTCTCATTCGAATTATTTCTTCCCGCTGTAGAAATTGCTAACTAAAATCTTTTCATTCCCCTGGATGAAAATGAAAAAAAGATTTTTCATTCCCCTGGCCCAAAATGTTTTTTTTTTTTTAACCATTTCCAAAAACCAGATTATCCTTAAGCAGAAGCCATAGGCAAACTACGCTACTTCCTTCAGGCCGCTGAGGTTAGGACACAAATGGGGCTCTATGGCCACCTCCCACAGCAGTCAACCCACCACTGGAGAACTGCAGGGGCGCGTGACGCACCCGGCAGACCCCCCCCCATCCGCACAAGACATCAGGAAGCAATGCGGCGGCACAGGGGAGGAAGAGGAGCACCGAAGCCAGAGTGAAATCAATTAATAGAGGAAAGAAGATTGTGAGAACCCAGAAATACTGCCCGAGATTCCACATACCGGACAACAGGCCAGAAACAGCCTCGCATTTAGCCAACTCAGGGGCTTCACCTGTATATGCTTATGCAAATAAGTACCCATTGTGGATCAGCAAGTTCGTAGACTGGCGCGGCTTTGCGACTTCCGTTCTCCGAGTAACGGTCTGCTCCGTTTTCAGCTGTTAGCGGTCTTCATAAGGGGATTGAAATGGTATTTACTGAATCTCCCAGAATGCAAAGTTATGCTGGGGGTAGCTTTTCCCTATGGTTAATTACAAAGCCCTGAAGCCGAGATTTTAATTACTTACCAGGTAAACGGTCTACACAACCTAATTCCAGAAGGAGAGAGACAGGAGTGAACACTGGCCAGACGTACTGGGGCTTGGGGGATGTTCCCGTGCTTGGCAGCATCACACGGCTGAAGCGAGAGGGTGCGAAGCCCTCCACCCACCTTCGGAGAACCGAACTAAATACGACACTGAGCTCTGTTCCCAAATGTGACCTGAAGCCATTACCCCTGGAAGGATCATCCTCAGAGCAACCTCTCACCGCTTCGTGCAATGCGCAAGCCCAAGAGAACCCGCAGAAAGTGCATTTCGTGATGAAATGCGGAGACTCTACTACAACTGCCTTCCCTGCAGCACTGTGTGTGATAAGAACTTAGAAGGAGCAAATTTTCCACGTTGACGACATAAACTATGCCACACGTCCACACTGCACGTCAGCAAGGAAGACAAACAAGGTCATTCTAGGCTCCTAAGCTGGTAAGATGGTGGAGTCCAAAATCCAGCCTGTGAGGTCAGAGAGGACTTTCCCTTTTCCTTTGAAAAGAAAAAGGTAGGTGTTACGCCCTCCCTTCCGCTCCCCTCCCCTTGTCCATTCTGGTATAATTAAATAGCCATAGTCTAATTGTGAGGGCGCATCCTGTTTATTTTTGCCTGGGGGAAGGTGTGTTCGTTGTTTTGGGGACCTGTGAGCACTGACTGTTTGGAAGGGAATGAGTCTCACGGATGAGTCTAAAACTCTCCCATCCCCGCCTTGAAAACTCCAGCTAAGAATAGACAGCACCTAAGTCCTCCTCGCTCTCCATCTCTGACGTGCGGCCACTCAGCACCGCGCCGCCAGCCCCGTGAATACAGATGCTGCTCCTCAAAAGACGTTAACCGTCTCAAAACCAAAGCGGACGCAAGGATTTGGACGGGAAGGAATATCAGATACCGGACGGCTGTTCACCGTCCCACACCGTGGGGGGCGGAGGAAGCAGCGCTCACTCTCCAGCGATCTGGACACACAAATCCCAGCGCCTCGCTCGCGGGGACACAGGCGGTCTGGGCCCAGAGCCGCCAACACCGCAGTGGGTGGACTCTGCAGACAGACCAGGGTTTACCGGTACAGTCGTGAGACCCCACCATGAGAAACTACAACAAAACCGCACCGATCGGCAACATCGCAATAAGGCCCCAAATTCTATTCAACAAACAAGGAAATGCTTGAAGGCCCCCGGTGAGGGTGATGGGGGGGTAAAATGTTATCTCTGGATGAAAGAAATCTGATTTTGCTATACATTCCCGAGGACAAGGCGATATTCTCCCAATCACAACTGGAAGATGATCCCCAAACGGTAGCACGATACCATGAAGACATGCACCGTCTTAAGAAAAGGGTTTTGTTTTTCCTGAGAATTATAATGAACATTGAGTGGAGAGAAATTACCTTCAACGCAAAAGGGTACACTGGAGCTGTGACACGTGTAGGTCGGACTATCGAATTCTGAATAGGATTGGAAAGAAAAACCGGCAAATTCTCGGGGATTGAGGGAGGCCCTCTGCCAGGATCGTCCTTGCCTGTTTTCACCGATCTCCTCCGCCTGGAGACCAGGGTTGCTCACCTTCTTTCTCCTTTTATTACCACCCTCGTAAGAAGCCCCTGTAGATATATTTTCTAATCACTCCCTCCTGAGATTTTAAAACCACATATACCACACATCTATGTACTGTACTGGGCATCTGTGCTTTGCACATTTAAAAAGTATGATTTTTTCCACCTGTCTGTGGGCAATATGGTCGCCACGTAGAAATGCACGGCCCGAAACCCCAGCACGGCCAATGCCCAAGATCTCGGGGTTCAGCAGGCACCCGGGTCCAGTTGTGAACTTTGCGACTTGAACAAGCTAAATGACATTTACCTTTCATTAGCAGGAGTTGACACGGTGACCCTGTTAAATATGTCTTGGGCACAACATGACATGGATCCAAGAGTATCTATCTTTCCTTCGGTAAACGCGCAGCCTGGGTGCTGAGGGGGCTGCAGGGAGAGCACCGTGACGTTTAGTGTCTCCAGGTCCTTCCATTCTGGGGCCGGGGAGAGGAAGGGTCAATGGCAAATGTGTCGTGTGTCAGACAACGATAAATGACAAAAAGAGAAATAAACCTGCCATGGTGGGGCAGAAGGTACTCGTACACAAGTCCTCAGTTCTTCGTGGAGAAAGTGACAGAGACTTAACGGCAGCGAGACTTAGGCAGAGACGTGAAGTGAGAGTCCGCTGTGCAATTATCCGGGGGCTGGGGTTCCAGCCAGCGGGTGCAGCCCGTGCAAAGGCCCTGGGGTATAAATGAACTTGGCGTGTCTGAGGAACCGGAAGGAGGGTAAACCAGACGAAGCAGGGCCACGAAGACGGATCGCAGAAGACAAAGTCAGAGCCGTGGAGGCTGAGCGCACGTGGGTGGATTTGTCAAGCAGGTGCACAGAAGGACATCTTTAAACTACGTCCCTCAGAATGTCAAGGCAAAGCAATAAATATGCAAACGAAAAATGTAAGTCTGCATGTATAGAAGTCACCAAACCAAACTCATCAAGCTCACAGCAGTCCTAGGGTAAGAACACAGAGCTAGGGGCTGTGCGGGCTGCCTTTCTTCAAATCCGAGCAGCAGTTATTTCCCAGGTGTCTGCAAAAGCGTTACTTGTGCTCGAATTTGAAGTTTGAAAGCGAACACCGTCACAGTGCCACAAACAAGGATCCTGGGTGAACTCAAGTGCCAACCGGCCTACCTCGAGCTGGAAGGGACTCAGGTCCGTTCTTTATTTGACCTAGACCTTGGGGGAACAAACATTCTCCACGAGCACACACCTGTCTCTGGATTACCTTAAGAAATCTCTCGAGTCACCGATACCTGGTTATGGTATCTCATGAAGTTTTGCTTTCTTTGTTGTTGTTGCTTTATCTCTTTGCAGTATATAAACTCTAGGAATTAAACTAGGTAAGAGAAAGAGGGGGAGAGAAATCAAAGCCTGACAGCCCCAAGTTGGCAAGATGAATTGTCCTCATTACTTTAATACGCTGTCACACATGCACAGCGATTTAAATTCACCGAACTTGTTTTCCTTCCCTGTCGGACTAGATGCCTGAGTGTGCAGCTGCTGACTCTTAAAAATTAATTAATGACTCACTTTTATCTGGTTCTTCCTCAAAGGACTTCAAATCGTGTTATGAAGTGTTCTCTGGTATCTTGCCCCGTGGTATGAATGAAACAGACCGGAGGGCCGGAGGGTCACGGCCACGCGCTCTCCAACTCAGACAATAAATCAAGAGGGAAGCAGGGCAGAGAGGCCGCTTCTCAGGGAGAGGCAGAAATGAGCTGAGACTTGGAAATCTTCTTTCCTTCGATTTTTTTTTTTTTTTTCCAGGAGAATCACTCCAGTATTTTCTTAACAAAGGGACCATTTCATTATGGGAAGTAAGATGAACAATGGCAGAGAAAAGTACAAGTCCCACCTGCTGATAGCCAGATCCACTGCAATATACAGAACTGATTTTCATTCTTTCCACCATTCGGGGAGGTCAAGTAATATCGCTCCCATTTTTCAGATGACGAAAGTGAAGCTTCAAGAGTCTAACCTCCGTTTTGGGGGATGCCGAGGCAGAGATTCAGGGTTTGGATCCTTCCGGTCCCCTGGTCCACCTGCTGTCCTATGCCACGCCAGTTGCAAACACCATTCTTCGCTGGGAGATGGAAGTGACTGATCCTGCAACTCCAAACTGCCCTATTATGAAAGAGTCAGCAATTCCCGCTTAAGCCTGCCAACCCAACGCCCAGTTCCTCCAGCCGTCGGAACAGTATAGAGAATTGGATAAATCGCCTAAAAAACACTCCCATTGAAAATTTCACTGAATGCTCTTCCCAATATTGAGTTCCCTCGGGACTCGGCCTGGGTCCTTTCTAATTAATAATATGACGAGTTTTATTACACGATCCCTCAATAGATAAAACAAATTAACAATCTTTCTGGGAGGGAAGAGGAGGAAAGCTCTCCTTTAAAAAAGGAAACCAGTATCACTCCTTTTGCAAGGAGGAGAGGGTAACCTAAGGTTTCACTGAAGCATTTTCGGGCATCACAATAATGACTCAGGGTAAACAGTGTCAGGGATAAAATGTCCAATCTCAAGGCACACAGTGGAGGTCTTTGCCAAATCGTTAAGTAAACGGACACACAGGAGGATATGGGCTCCTCTTCCTTTGAATTCTCTAACACGAGAGTTTGTATACTTCTTAGGATCATCACAATTATCTACTCCCAATATCTGTGACTCCGTCTTGTCCACTTCCAAAGATACAGCTTTAAACAGTGCTCTCCGGCAGGGCAGGGCTTTATTACTCACCCGGGATGCTTTTCAACACTTAGCACTGAGTCTCTGACGATTAAAGCAGAATTGCTTCCATTTGCAGTGCATTTTTTTAGAAAATGCAACTGATCTCTTACCATAATGATTTCAATGCCTCCACGCATATTAAGTTGTATGCGACTCCAGTGAGAATTCCAAGGGGAGGGGGTTTCACCGAACATGACAAAGTGACCTCTAAGTTTATGCAGAATGTCAAGGAACTGCAAAGAGTTAGGACCAGCACTTCCCAGCCTTTTCCACGTCACACGGTACACATGGAAAATGGCCCTGTCTGGACTCACGCTGCACTGAAGCGGGAAGCTTTCAGTGGAAAGCAATCGAACCTGTACAATGACTGCCCTGTCCACAGGTATCAATTCCAGATGGATTAAACATCTTTAATATTTTAGAAATTCTACAAGGAATGTACGAGAAAATTTTTACGAACTTGGAACAGAGCAAGAATGCTTATGGAAAACACACACACACACAGAGCACAGCACGAAGGAAGGATCTGATAAAACAGACGGTGCTCAAACGGGAAGGGGGCCGCTGTGTGCAGGAGAATGTGCAACAGAAACCCTAACAGCCAACAAACATAGGAAGAGACACAAAATCCAGCCAGCAATCAGGGAAAGCACAAAAACCACAGCAAGATAGCGTTTCACATCCATCCGATGGGCAAAAATTAAGCACTGACAAGGACGTGGGAAAATCCAAATGTCTGCATGCTACTGGTTGGAGTGTAACCACTGCAGAGAACAATTTTCTCATGCTCATCAGAGAAACTGTCTCACAAGGAAACTGGACGCTCACCCACGAGACACCTTCATGGCGCTGTTTCTGACAGTGAAAATTTGCAAAACACTATTCCTCTATCACGAAGAACATTGATACGTTGCGGTATAAGTATAGAAAGCAAACCGAAGAATTATTTCTACTGATACCGTTTATGTAAACTCTGAAGACAACACTGTACATTACTTAAGGAGAAATGTACATGCAACATAAAACATGCATGGGAAAATGAACACCGGATTCAGGAAAAGGTGACCACTGAAGAGAAAGCGTGCTGGAGAGGGGACCATTACAAGATGCTTCGACTATGTTCGTTTTTGCAATCTGAAGTATGTCAAAATGTTAGCATTTAAGAGAGTTACACAGGTGCCGTGCAGATATTTTTTATTAACTTCGTTACTTTTTCCTTAAGTACAATACGTCCAAAAATAAAGTTTTTTTTAAACAAAACCTACCTTCATATACAATTTTTTAAAATCAATGAAATGCCCAAACTTTGAGATAAGGAAAAAAAATGGAAAGTAATCTATGATAAAATAAAGTGTGTTTCGGTACATAAAGACCCAGATACAACTCTACCAGAAGGTAGAATACAGTGGTCAAAGCTTTTGTCTACTTACAATAAATAAGCTGGGATTTAACAGTATTGGAGTCGGGGTGGGGTGGGGGTTCCTGCTATCGGGTAAGGGTTTCCTTTTCCAGATGAAAACTCTCTCAACTTAATTTTTGGTGGTGATTGCACAACTTTGTGAATATGCTAAAACCACCAAACTGCACACTTTACCCAGGTGAATTGTACCGTATGTAAATTATATCTCAATAAAGGTGTTAAGAAAAAAGTAAATAAACGATAGTATTAAGCTGAATATCACTGACGCTCTTTTCCATGTGACTATTTCCAACAATGGACCAGGACAGCACATGTAGCACTGTCCTGTATACAACCAGAACAAACACACATGGATCTGTGTGTGCAGCGTATGGTTCAAATACCAGCGGTCAGTGAAAACATGAGTTTCTAAGAGCGAACAACTCCTGTTAAGGATCCAGACAAACAAAAAAAAAGAGCAATCTTCCTTTGATTTACTGTATTCCTGAAACCTGTAGACTGTTCTAGAACTACACAAACCACACAAAAATGACTTAGAGTTGGAATTAGGTACCAGGCTCCGTTAACTGCACACAGGATTTTCAACCGTGTGCCCAGCAGGACATTCCAAGATCACAAGGAACCATTTTTCACGGTACGGGACCTGTTTTGGGCACTGCAGAGCATGTGGCATCCTTAGCCCCTGCCCAGGAAATGCCAGTGGCACCCGCCCATCAGCACCTCCCCACAAGTTCCCAAACTCCTAAGCCTCAACGGCAGAGCCCTGGGGAGCACCAGTCTACTCCTTTAATAGCTTCCGCCCTGCGTTCATCTCTGAAATCAGCTCAGGCGGCTACGGCTCCGAAGACTCACAACGTTTACGGCACCCTATGTAAATATTATTAGCAGTGGGAGTGCTAATAACAGCCATTTGCATTGTCTCGAGATGGAGCCTTCACATTGCACAGACTACGGCGTTTACCCTTTAATTTTCTAAACAGCGCGTGGTAATTTCATTGTACGAGGCTGATTAGCCTCAGTTTTGATTCGTGTAGTTAAATCTCTACCGAGTTCCCTGGAAAATGAAAATTTCAAACGTCTAGCTCTTCAGAATCACATTAAGTCAAGCCTTTGTCTCCTAGTCCCAAAAGCAACCTCTCTTCCAAATGTGCCCTGGAAACCAAACCCAATTCCCTTTCTTGGTTCCCTTTGAGGAAGGAGGTTGCACTGCAGTTTTCTCCACACAGTTCTCCGGGTGAGATTTCCGGAAGGTCACTGTGAATAGGAGACAAGCTTGAGGATGTCGCCAGGCCCCGGCAGCTACCGTGAAAGGAGGCGTGACCTCCCTGCCGTCCTCTGCATGCAGGGACTTTGGCGACCAGTACTTGCTTTCCTTCACTCCCCTCGGTAAGGGCCGCAGCAGCCAGGCGGGAGCCAGGTCTTCCCTGCAAGGAAATGTTCTCCCTGTCTCTTGCATCAACAAAAGGAATTACTAGGATTGTTTCTTTAATTTTCTTTTTTTTCCCTTTTATACAATAAAATTGACCTTTTGGGGGTACATAGTTCTATGAATTTTAACACATGTATAGATTCCTGTTACCTCCCAGAAAAGCTCCCTTCATGTTTATTATAGCACTTTGCTTCCTCTACCCCGAACCCCCGGCAACCACCGATCTATAGTTTTCCCTTTGAGAGCATGTCATATAAATGGAATCTAACAATATATAACCTCCCAAGGGGTTGCAAGTTTCAACGGCTCATTCTGGTGGGGTGTTTGTTTGTTTATTTGTTTGTTTGCTGAGCAGTATTTCATCACATGGCTGCACCACAGTTTGTTTATCCCCTCACCTGCTGAAACACATCTGGTTGTTTCCAGTTTGGGACAATCTGTCCCAGGTTTTACATGAGCGGAAGTTTTCATTTCTCTACGGTAAATATCCAGGAGAACGATTGCTGGGTCATATACGGCAAGTGTGTGTTTAAATTTACAAGAAATTGCCACATTTTCTTCTGGGACAGCTTTCGCAAGTTGCATCACCACCAGGAACGTATGAGAGTTCCAGTTCCTCCACATCCTTTGTCGACACTTGGTATTGTCAGCAATTGTTCATTTGCTAATTATAAAAGGTGTGTAATAATATTCATTGTGGCCATAATTTGCATCACGCTAATGGCTAACGACACTGAGCATCTCTGCACGTGCTCATTTGCCAACTGCATGTCCTTCTTGGCGAAGTGTCTTGAAGTCCTTTGCCCATTTTCTAATTGGGATATTTGAGTTCTGAGAGTCCTTTTCATCCCGGCTACAACAAGTCTTTTCTCAGGTACGTGATGTGCAAAGATTCTCTCTCAGTCTTTACCTTGTCTTTTCATCCAGTGTCTTTCACACAGCACAAGTTTCCAATTTTGATGAAATCCACTTTATCAATTTGTTTTTTCTCATGTCTGCGAACTCTTCGTCTAACCCCAAGTCACAAAGCTTTTCTCTCATGTCCTCTTCTAAACGTTTGACAGTTTTATTTATGTCTTACATCTAGATCTAGGCCGAGTTAAATTTTATATAACGGATGAGGTTTACATTCACTTTCAATTTGTAGGGTTCTGAATAAACAATTTCCTCTTTGATAAAGCAAGTGCTGAAATCGTCATGGTCCCGGATGGAACTCACTCTCTAAGGCCATCCTTTCTTTTATGCTTAAAATAAAAAAGCTTCTTTATGTACAAAGATTTTTGTAGCTTAAAAAATATTTTGTGAGATATAAGTTGACTAAGAAAAGTTTAACCTTGCAGTCTCCCAATTCTACTACAGAGGAGAATAAGGCTGCCTTCCCCAGTGATTTAAATCCAGGCATTACTCCTTTTGGTTGATTTCTTATCTTTCCACCGAGCAACTTCTATCTGAGTCTGTCCCTGCAGGCAACCCCCTCCCTGGACACTCTCTACCATGATACACATTTGCCACGTGAGACCCAAACAGCCCACGAGGCTTGGAAAACTTGAGAGCCTGTCTCATCTTTCATTTCTCCCCCAAACTCCCCTCCTGCCCCTGAATTCCTGTGAGGGTAACAGGCACTGAACCCTCACTGCTATGCTATGATCATGTGGCTCTTTTCATTTTGTAGGAACAGACACTACGGGGCTAATAAAGTCTAGAACCTCGAACACAAGTACGATCATAGCGGCAGTCCACAGACTGACACAGGGAACGGATGGAGCCACCTACGGCAACCTGCAGCCCCCGGGAGCCCCCTCGGCTGTAAAAGTCCTTCTCGTTCTACCCGAAGAACGGCTCGTGAGGGACTTTTAACGAAGCAAGGGAGCTCTCTTTATCATCCCCTTACAACCGTGCAGCAGCCTATTTCTCAAGATTCTGCTTTCGAACAACCCGAAAGATAAATCAATACCTTCAGCTAACTTTATAACATTTCTCATTATTTTTAAAAAAAACTAGTCCGGCTAGTTCCAAGGTGCTATTTGGAGACTCCCGTTACCATCACCTTGTAAGGTCGAACCGCACTTGGGCGCGGCCCCATAATTAATTGGAATCACATCGCCTGACTTCTGAGGATCAAACATTAATTAACCGCTTTAGTCCCAGACGGAGGAAGCAGGAAGGCTTCGTCACCCAGCACCCGGGGCCTTGGGGACACACGCCACCCACCCTTCCCAGGTTCAGTCGTGCGCCCTCCACACAGATGACCCAGGAGGATGCTTGCGTCACTCTGGAAGGACGCCACGTTAACTGATAACCTACATAATTACAAGCAAGAAAATCTCCACCAAGCCGCCTTAGCTAAAGCAGTTCTAACGCCCTCCCTCTGTCTCTGTCTCTCTGTCTCCTCCTCCCTCTCTCTGTCCATCTATCCCCCGACACCCTCCTTCCTTCTCTCGTTTCCCAGACAACCCACCCCTTCCCAAGTCAGATGTGCTTGTTTCATTTTTGCTGCTTCCACAAAACCAATCTCTGATCAAAACTTTTTCTGCCGTCAGGAAACAGAGGAACAAAGACAGGGTCTCTCATCTCTGCTTTCTGGTGCCTTCATCCCATCTGATTCATCACACTGACGTCCTCCCTGGGAGAGGAGCGGCCACTGCCTGAGGTGTCTTCAAGCCCAGCTACCAGCGAGCCCGAGCCAGCGCCCTGCACGGAGCAAACATCAGTTCCTCCCTTGACACGCCGGGCCCGGCACACGGGTAGGTATTTTTTATTTCTTTTTTCTTAAAATCGTTCTCAGTTAATATTGCTCTGTGACTTCTTTGGTACTTGTATTCTGACCTACGTCCTCCAGCCTATCGAGTCTTCATGATAAGCCGTGTTATTTTGCAGAAATTGCAGTTACAGTGTGAGCCACAGCTAATAAATGTCCCACAGGCGAGACCCTCTCTCCGCCTTCCATCATTCAGGGGCACACACAATTAGTTCCCAACACACTGTCTACCCACGAGTCTCACAACGGGTTACTTTCTAATAGGGAAATAATTCTCGCTACTCATTTGGACAGGAAAACCAGGTGACAGTCGTGATCAGTACAGTAATCTCAAACAACCACCTTTACACGCACGTAATGCAGTTATGCTCCTGAATCTAATTGTCTTTAGGAAGGCCGTTTTAGTTAAGGAAATACAGGTATTTTCCCAGCAGGGGGGTAGGAGACCAGAATGTGTTCCCCACGTGGAGGGAGTCTTCAGAACAGCATTTGGCTCCCACACCCACCGCTGCTACACACACACGTACAGTGTGGTAGTTTATGAATCTCAAGGGGTATGTTTTTAAAAGTTTACTCATCTATCCCTACATCCCTACCCGTGGATGACACTGAAGACTTACGAGCTAGTAAAATCCCCCATTTCACAGATGAAGTTAACTGAGACCCAGAGAAGCATGGCTTTGGTTTCGTGTGGGACCTTGTGTGTGTTCCTCAGTGAAAAGATAGGAAAACAGTTATAGCTCCCCCAGGAACTACACCTGCAACCGATCTTACCTACAGACTGGTGGTCCCCTACGGATGCTACCCATATAGACCCTTGTTACCGATGGGCCACTGAGGTTTTGTGTGTAGCTATTCTTCACTATAGGTTTGTAGAGCTGAGACTTTATTCTAGTTAATTCTGTTTCTTTCAAGTGTTTCCAAACTTTAATAGGGTGAGGAATAGAGGCTAAGAGGGCATCTCAATCCACATCCAAGTGAGTGAGAAGGACTCCACAAATATGTTTCTAAGGCAACAATAGAGTTAACTCTAAGGCATGAAAGAAACATAAAACAGTGCCATTCATATCAACAGCAATTATAAACCTCTTCCTTATACTCATATTCTTTAATAGTTTGCTTTAACTGGCCAAGAAAGGTGCAAAAAGTTAGCAATTGTTCAGTAAGTTCACTTTTTAAATTGAACTAACATATGTTTATTTGCCCTTGTAAAATAATATATGTCTGAGAAATTTTAACAACCATCACTTCGCCCCCAGCTTATAAAAATGCTTTTATGAAAACGAGCTGAACCAAAAACAAGTCTACTGCGCTCACTGATTTAATTTCTCTACAAAAAAAAAAGAGTTGTTTCATTAAAACCTGGATATTTCGTGAAGGTCTATCACAGAAAAGCAAGAACAAAGGTACAAAGAGAAAACCCACCGAACTCTGACCTCGCTATTCACAGCACAGCAGCGTGTTTCGATGCTTTGGAACCTAATAAAAGAATGCAGGATGGGCCAAAGAGAAATCACACGTAGTCTATGGACAGACTTTAGTTTTCTGACCATGTCATCAACTTGACAGGAAAAACAAAAAAAAAAAAAACGGAAGACTGGCACAAATAACATATGGGAAAAACAACTCAAATATCATCTTTGGAGCCAACAGCTGCTTCAAAGAAAGCGTTAAGGACTCATGATGCCTGGCGCGGAACGGGCACGTGGTAACTACCTGGTGAACAAGCGATAACTCTGGGACTTACCCAAAGGGCGGTTTCCAAAGTGGAGGCGTTTCTAAGTCTCTAGGGTCACGGTGTCCAAGAGGATTGTGTGTATAATGTTTGGACACTAAATGTTTGTATCACCTACAGCCCCTTCCACTTCTAGAAACTTCTCCACAATAACTAATGTCGCCTTCGATGTATGAAGAGAAAAAGACATGTCCTCTTCCCTCCCTCCTTTCCTCCTTCTTTCTCCTGTTTTTTTTTTTTTCTTTTTCTTTTTAAATCTCATCTTTCTTTAAGACTGACCATAGAAAGCCTTCCCCTCAAGGCAAGAAACGAGTTGGGGAACAAGTACATAAATAAAATCTGGGGAAAGCGCTCATCTAAAGGACTCTTCCTGCTTCACAGTTTATTTGGGAAAACTTCATATTTTAAAACATATTTTGTGCAGTGGGCCCTACGAAAAGGCCAGTGGAAACATTCCACGCATCACCCCATGATGTTCCCCGTGGATTCTGAGAGCAGGTGGTTTCCTTCAGGAAACAACACTCTCCGCTGATGACGATGACACATCACGAGGGAAAAGTCAAGTATGATCCACAGCTGGCCCAGCCAGTGACACCAGGCACTGTCACACCCACACTACCAGGCTCAGAACCCACCCTGCAGCGTCAGGGGCCGCACCCTCCACCCTCCCAAGCACAAATCCAAAACCACAACCAGGAACCGGACGCTAGACTCAGGATGCAACCTGCTATGCGCCACCTCCCGTGTCAGAGGCTGCCTTTGTCCTTAGCTCCCTCTCACAGATAATGGGGCTTTTCTTTGGAATAATTTCCCCATCTTTACTGTGCCAAAATGGGACCGAACGGGAAATTAAAAGCATCATTAAACCAGGACTAGAACAGTGCATTCCTGAGCCCCATAACCAAGACTAGAAGAGCATATCCGTGAGGTTCCCGATCATACTCAGCCTGTGACATCGAGATGCTAACTACAAGCGTGACCCGCCACCTATACAGACACTAACTTAAAGCATTGTTCTACCAATGGCGGGACCAAAGGACTTCTGGTGGCTCTGCGCAAATACCACGATACTGGTTCAGCTCGGTTTCAAAGTACTCTTCTCTTTCCTTGGCATTTCCCATCATCTGGAATCGTAACTGGAGGGCTCAGGGTTGCCCTGTGGAACTCGGTTTCACCCGTTCACCTCCCCACTGGGCCCGCCCACGCCGCAGGCCATAGTGATGCTCCAGGACTGCAGAAACAAAATCTAGAAGCTGCCATGCAGGAGTTTACCCGGGAAATAAATACAGAAATAAGACCCTGAAATAGAGCATAAGAGCTACTATACCCAGACAGAACTAGGGATGATTTGAGGCGGGAACATAAATCACCATAATTTATTTTTAAATGTTCAAAAGAAAAAAAAAAGGGAATCTATTCTGGGATTTGGGCAAAGTTTATGAGAAAGTGATCCTTAGCTGGAGTGGTCAAATTTATAGAAAGAGAAAGAATGGCTGCTGCCTGGGGTAGGGGTGGGAGAAGACTGGGGTTTAACACGCGGAGAGTTTCAGATGGGGAAGAGGAAAGCGTCCTAGACACAGAAGTGGTGATGGCTGCACGACAGGGCGAACACAGCTAATGCCGCAGAACTGCACACCTGAGACACGGTCAACGTGGTAAATTTCATGTCACATGTATTTTATAATTTTAAAAAATCAGGGAAAAAAATGACCCAATGTCTCGCAATCCAACTCTGTAACACTGTCTTAGGAGGCATGACATACGGACATAGCTCCGTGGTATAATCTGCAGCACGGCATTACTGGGTAACTCCAAGTGCCACGTGCATCTGGAGTATATGTGCACCCCCGGTTGCTATGGAGAATGTGGAAACCACCACGATGAAAACAACAAATAAGTATCTTCTCTTTCTCAAAAAAATAACACCCTTAAAAGCATATTCAGAAACACACACACACATACACACATATATAAACTGCACAGAACATTTCACATTAACTCAGAAAAGGAATCCATCCTGCTCTATTGCACAGGATTTGTGATGTCCTATAAATGAGCTAAAATCAAATTCAAATCAGAAATGACACTCGCTGCCTATCAGGGAAAAGATACTACATTCTTTGTACCGTAAAGTAACAAAAGATTAAACCTGAAAGCAACTGGCCAAGGCTTTGGAGCTACAGCCCTCCAAGTTGATTGTTTTCGTTATTACATCTCTCCTCAAAACATTTTTGACTCTGACGCCTTACGTCATGATGTATAACCAAGGCCTTTCCAATAGACTCTCGGCCACTAAAAAGAAAAAAAAAGGTATACCTCAAAGAAAGGATCAATACTTCTTTAACAAATCTCACCTGCTAATATAAAATATCAGGAAACATATAAAAATTAAAGGACTTAATAATTCAATCCATCTTAACTCAGTTCCAACAGTTTTAAAAATCCTAAATCATTTGTAAATTAAATATTGCCTTGAAATAACAAAACACTGCAAAATATGTTAATTGAGTCATAAAAGCCTATTTTCCTGCATAATTATGTTTTCCTTTTTCTCCTCGCTGATTTCTTTACACTAGAATTAGCTGGAATTTTATCTGGATACAATAACAATACTTGGCTCATGCAAGAGTTTCACAAATAATAAAAGCCCATAGCTGAACACAAGCACTTCTAGCCTGGCTGGCCTAAGACCGCACAGGGAAAGAAAATCAATACTTACAGTGTCTTAAGAGCAGAGCCACACCGCCACGCTCCAAAGCTGCCTTTGGAGAATGTTTTATTTTATCTTGTGTCTACTAGCAGATTACGATGGTGGTGCCCCTAGGCAGGAAAGTGAGGAATCGCTGGAAATCGGATGTAAAAAGGGATTAGGATAGTAAGTGAGCAGAGAACTGGAAGAAGAAAGTTGGGGGAACCGAGGAAGTAATCAAATGACAAACGCAACAGACTCATGAGGCCAACAGGGGAAGACCAGTGACTCCAGGGCTAATTGCTACCAGTGGCCCTAAGGAATGTGCAGTTTCAGCACAACAATGGAGAAAAAACTGAGCACTAAGAATAAAGTGGGTGAAGAGGGAAGGGACACAGAGAGTATTCAATGAGAAAAATTCAAGGAACTGAGACAGACAACACACCCTTAGACCCAACTATTTACAATATTAATTGCTGGAGAACTTCCTGTCTCCAATTAGGCGTTAGCCCAGTGAGAAGGATAAAATAGCCCATTTCTTTTCACTGGTAAGATGTAGTGTGACTTAATGTGCACACTGACTGAATATGTACATTGATTTAATGAGGGAGCTTCTCTCTTCTTAATTAAAGCCGTGGTTGATATGAAAGCTTGTAAAGATGCAAAATAACACAGCACTCAAGTGTCCTACTGACTGTGTGGGTATCTGTGCAGAACTACTATCATTAGGCCCGAAGATTCAAAACAGAGGCTGCATGAAGACAGGGTTTCTCTGCCAGGGCATCCTTTTATTCCATTCCAAGGTCCAGCCCCCAGGACCATCAGGGCCCTATCCAACCTTGTCTGGGCCCCTCTGTACCTGTCCCAGGAACACCTGGGGACAAAAGATGCCAAGGTTTGGTCTGTAACAGATGGGACCACAATCACGCATGGTTTCAGTTCAATTCAAGTTACATCTTAAAACGCTTTCTGTAATACCAATCCTTGCTCTTTCTCATCTCACAGGTTTAAGACCAAAGTAGACTCTACTGCACTGTCTGCTTACTCAGACCTTTCCACTAAAATCTGTAATACTTTGATGTTTCCACATCCACGCTGACCCAGCCCCTCACACAGATGCCCTCCTCAACCAGCCCAATTTCTCCCGCTGTACAGAAATGTCAACAGCCAAAGGGAAAAATAACAATACACTGGCTTGTCCTGTTCTGGGCTAACCAGTGAGGAAATCCACCAAGTGGGAAAATTAATTCATCTTACAAAAGCGACGCTTACCCCAAGACAATCGTTTTTGCAATACTTCGACAAACCGGAATGTGCATGAACTTCACTGGAATTACAGGTGACCCTTGAATGACGTGGGGGCTGGGCTGCTGGCCCCAGGGCAGTTGCAAATCCACATATAACTTTCGGCTCCCCAAAAACTTAACTAACAGCCTACGAAGCCTTACCGATAACACACACAGACAATTTAACGCATATTCTATATATTATACGTATTATATGCTCTCTTCAAACAATCAAGTAAGCCAGAGGGAAGAAAATGTCGATGAAGCAAATGAGCAGACCAGGCAGATGCAAGCAAAGGGTCTTAAAGCACAGAACATCCCAGAGAAGGAACTGGTCAACCCTCGAGAGTGGAGGAGACCCTGAGTTTAACAAGATTTTCCCTTTTATGCTGATTCTCTAATTCTGGTTAAGTGGGGGGTGGAATATTCACGGTTTTTCTTAGAAAGAGGTGCAGAATTCCCGGAACTGGGAACTTTCCCCATTTTTAACTTTGTAAGGCAATTTCCTGGGGTTGCCACGGTATTTGTAAACTGTCATGGCGCTGGTGGGTGTAATTTTTACTATGTTAATGGGGTAGGTCACTTGAGGATACTGTCAGCTTACGTGTATGCAAGCTCCAGAGACCCTCGTTTGTGGCCTTGGTCATATTTTCCCTTTTTTGGCTTTTTTCCTTTTTTTTGTTTGTTCGTTCTTTGGGGACCCCTTTGCCCCCTTTTTTTTTTTTTTGGAGGCCCCCTTTTTGTTCATTTTTTTCTTTTTGTAGACAAAGCATCTCCTGTCATCTGTCACATGTAATAGCGGACCCCCAGTGTGTCAGGCACATTATGAAGAGCGTGCCTGAGCAAACGTGACTCGTGGATGGAGTGGAATGGGGGTTCTGGAACATCCTTCTGGAAGTCATTGGGAAGGAAAGCCCACAAAAGTATCACACTGGAATGAGTCTTTCAATCTCTGTAGAAAACATGTTTATTTACCTAACTCCAATTTTTAAAAATGTAATCACTTATGTCCACATTTCCTCTGTCTTACCCAGAGCTATCAGAAAACAACTAGTAAAGGATCCGAAACATAAGCCACTTTGACGCAACGTTTTTAAAAAGCAATGTTACTGACAATTAAATGTCCTCTGAGGAATTTTATGAGCCTTTTTGGGGGAGTGAAGGAGGAGCTATGTATGTCAGAGGAATGAGAGGTGACTTCTAAAGTCACCGAGCGCCTTCAACACCATTCTAGATAGATAATTGTCTCCCACAGTTTAATAAGCTAGTAATTCCAAAAATCGATCTTACATCCTTCATTCCACATCCAAGACTACAACTACAGAACAGTCACCAAGTGTGCCCAGCAGTAAACAGCCACAAACAGGGAAGTCCGTCCTCCCCTGTCCTCATGCCGTTGAGTCTCTTCCATCATCAGCATTCACCTTTGTCAGTTTCTTCACAGGGACACACGCACTAACTGGAATGGAAATCCTATGGGAGCGGGAACTTCACTTTTCGGTTCAACATTCTACTTCAAGTGCCAAGAATAGTCGCTGACACTATAATAAAATACCGAATCAATCCCCACTACTTACTTAGCTGAGCACTTGGTTCCTACCATGTTTGGGGCAAAAATAAAGACACTGAACACCATAACTCTGATCTCTTCACGTCCCCAAATTCCCTCATTCTTACATACTTCACGACTAAAGTGCAGGTGGCAGGAGCCACTGGCCTAATTTTGAGCCTAACATCTGACCCGACACATCATATGATACACACTGTACAATTTTTCTTTGATCCCTCTGGGCAAAGTAATTGAGTCAACATATCTTAATCAGCAGCCTCATTTATAATCTGGTGTGTTTTTGTTTTCTTTCTGGACACTGGTAGGATCTCTTTGTCCCCAATGTTCTAAAATTTTATGACGCTGTGTTTTGGCGATCTCTTGTACTCATCTTATACAGGAAAAAAAAACAGAATGAAAAACAGGGTATCACACAGGGTATGAGCGAGACACACGAAGTGTTAAAAGGAGCCTTTTAGACCCATTTGTCTCTTGAAAATACCGTGCACGTAGACTATTCCTTGCTTTAAAAGTTAACACAAGAGAAAGTGCACATTGCATTCAACCAACAGCAAAGATGATAAGTTAAAAATCCAAGGTACTGTATCAATGACAGGCAATGCATTTGACCCTCAAATGAAGAAAAAAAGTCATTTGGTTTTGTATTTTAAGATTTTTATATTTTCCTTGAGATGTTTCTGAAGATGAAATCGTTACCTTAAAAAAATTTTATTAGCTAAATGAGTTGTGGCAGAGACTAACTGTCCCCAAAAGCCTTTTTCTTCCCTTCTCTGTTTTAGTAAAAGCA
>NW_012155729.1:4517484-4523266 GCF_000956105.1 Propithecus coquereli
GTCCTCCACCACATCTTACCACCGCTCTGGTTGCTCACCTGCCAAACGCCTCCCCACGTGGCCGTGAGCTGACCAGCACAGCGCACTACACCTCGGTGTGTTTTTGTTTTCTTTCTGGACACTGGTAGGATCTCTTTGTCCCCAATGTTCTAAAATTTTATGACGCTGTGTTTTGGCGATCTCTTGCACTCATCTTATACAGGAAAAAAAAAAACAATGAAAAACAGGGTATCACACAGGGTGTGAGCGAGACACACGAAGTGTTAAAACGAGCTTTTTAGACCCATTTGTCTCTTGAAAATACCGTGCACGTAGACTATTCATTGCTTTAAAAGTTAACACAAGAGAAAGTGCACATTGCATTCAATCAACAGCAAAGACGACAAGTTAAAAATCCAAGGTACTGTATCAATGACAGGCAATGCATTTGACTCTCAAATGAAGGAAAAAAGTCATTTGGTTTTGTATTTTAAGATTTTTATATTTTCCTTGAGATGTTTCTGAAGATGAAATCATTACCTTAAAAAAATTTTATTAGCTAAATGAGTTGTGGCAGAGACTAACTGTCCCCAAAAGCCTTTTTCTTCCCTTCTCTGTTTTAGTAAAAGCAGCTCCCCCCTCTGGGGGATGTTAGTTACAGAGCAGCCCCACAGCTAGGCTAGTACATTCCCTGTCTCCTTCGTAACCAGGTACCGCCAGGTGAGATCCCAGGTGACCGAGTTCTGCCAAGGGCAGGTGAGCAGCCGGCCCCAGACTCTTTCTTCCTCTCTTATTGGGGACACAAAGGAGAACCCAGCTTCTACCATACAGATACTGAAGTCGCAGGAAAGAGCCATGAACTTCAAAATTATTGTGAGCCACAGTATTTTAAGACCTTTCTGGCACAGCAGTTGTATCCAAATATATAAACCATGCAACCAAAGCTCTCAAATCAGCTGAAAGCTAAAAACCTTCAGGAAAGGGAAATTTTGAGAAAGAAAAATACAAAGAGGATCCAGGAAGAAAGGAGAAAGGATTAAATTTAGAAGAAAAGAAAAAAAACCTCAAAAATAACCAACTCTCTTTGTTTTTAAAAACAACTCAAAACTCTTCATAATATTTGAACACATAGAATTCATATGTGGGTAGAGTAGATAAAAGTCCTTTAAATGTCAAACAGTTTCTTTTGTTAGTAGAAAGATGAGTTAAATTGGGAAGCTAGGCAGGCAGGCATCTCAAAAAAATCAAATTCGATCTAAACATACTGTATTTAAATGTTAAAGGACCAGTGCCTGCTCTGTTAACAGCATTTTTAATTGACTTTTTTTTGCCGGTTGGTTATTTATGTTAACATCCTCCCTGCATAATGCTTCACAGAAATCCACCCGAGAAGGACATGTAAATATATACATCTTACTGGAAAAAAAAAAAAACCCAAAACATTAAGAGTAGTTATCTGAAGATCCATGTTCATGAGAGATCTAAAATTAATTCTGATGGGCCAACAAATTGCACATTAGATTGCTTTCTTCATTTCACAAACAAATCTGATTAAATATTACTCCAAACAACACTAAACAAGGCATATAAACCATCCCTTGATCTCTGCAGGACAATGAAACATTGTAACAAGAAAGGAAGTTTTGGATACATTTTATTTTCTTCGGAGATTGTCAAAGAGTTTCAGTTTATTTATGTTTGGGGGGCGAGTTAGCGTGGACTGGGGGAGTTGTTTTGCTTTATGATGGTCTCAAAAGACATGTCACATACTTTTCTAAGAAATAAGTTGAACAGAAGCTAATGCCTTGATATAGCTATCTAGTGTGAAAAAATTAATTATAGATCATTTTAATGGCTATAACTCGTTCCTATAACCCACAATGGGTTGTCGGGGTCTCATAACCATTGTGTAAATATGTCATTAAGGGCTTTTTTTAAAAATTTACATTGTTTGATCAACTCAACAGCTCTGTGAGTTCATAAGAGGTAATCAGAAAAATAATTGTGAAAAACCTTAAAATCCTATCTCTGCGATTCTTCACTACTTCCGCGGATGAAATCTCTTTAGAAATACAGGCTGGCTACTGCACATTCTTGCTGCATCCCCTGCGAATATTTTAAAAGACAAACAGTGGGCTCTTTCTGTGTCATCATTCTACCCTCCAAGCTGCCGGGTGTAACCAGACGTGTGCTGATCTCTGGACAGCAGGCAGGGTTTTGAAGCGCTTGACGTTCATGCTTATTGAGGGAAAGGCAGCCGCTCTGACACGAAGGCTGCCTGCCCCGGCTGATCAAGAGCTCTCTGGCACGTTCGAGTTCTCGAGAACGGCAGGGAAGTAGACACGGTCATCCCGGCAGCCTCCGGCCCTCAGGGTGTGTAAGTGCTCAGAAGCGATAAGTACCGCCTCTTCTCATCACCATGGTCAGGATGAGACACCCTCAAAGGAGACAGCAGCGTGAGACTAAAAGAGCCAGGGACACCGAGATCCAGGGGTCGGTCCACTTCTCTGACTCTCAGTGTTCCCCCAGACTCCAAAGTTTCCTAAACTTGTAGGGCGAACCTCCCCACTCATTTGTAAATTCCCCATGGGGAAGCCACTTCTCCAAGAGGCCGGAAGGCGGCATCACCACCTCACAGGTGCCTTCCGACATTAACTAAGCTACTCAGATGCAGGGCTGGGGGCCCCTCTGCAAGCTGGCTTCATCCGGGTGATCAGCTCAGGGCCCAGGAGTACCAACCACGGCCCTCCCCACGCCCCCTCTGCCCCCCTCATGCCGCCCCATGGTGGCGAGGTTGGGTCATGCTTTTATCCTTCCTAGTAAGTCTCCCTGACTCGTTCTCAACCCTGTTCTAGGTTCTAGATTTTTTCCAAGGGCGTCCTCCTGCTGATGGCCTCTTGCGCACTCTGGCGGGTCCCCGTCCCCAGGCCTGGAGCATGTGACTTGGATTCTCCACCTGGACACACCGTCCACTTGATGGGACTTTTAACACTTCACCTTAGAACATCAGAAAATCGATGGCAACAGACACCTGAGCTATCACAGAGCTTTTCCTCAATGCCAGCCCCACCCAGCCACCCCTCCACGCCGGCCTCATCTATCCCCGTGACAGCTCCGGGCACCTGTCCTCCACCACATCTTACCACCGCTCTGGTTGCTCACCTGCCAAACGCCTCCCCACGTGGCCGTGAGCTGACCAGCACAGCGCACTACACCTCGAAATACAAGCATCTTTCATTACCTGTGCACCTGGTCAGCTCCTCCAGGCTCACTGTGTCGGCCTGGGGCTCGCCCATGTTTAAGGAGCCAAAACAAAGGCTATTTTATACTTTAAGTCTGGGTATCATAGAAGAGTTCTATTGTAGCTGTAATAATAATAATAATAATACACGTCAACTCATACAAGGGCAGCTCTTAACAATCTTCCTTTCCTCCACACCGTATGCCCCCGAGGTTATTAGCCTTTGCTGTCGCCACCTGCTTGGTAGACACGAAATAAATTTAGAACTTTTTTGAGACTAAGTCACATAAATCGATCATTCTCCTCTACCGTGCAAGAGCTGACACTTCCCCCTGCAGTACGTGCCCGCCCTGCGCATCCGTGCGCGGGGCTCCTGGCCCCGCAGTGAACGGCACCAGACTGCTCTTTCGTGGATCTCTTTTCCAGATCCTGTCTCCTCCCTGGCCATCCGGCTGTCGGCTATCACTTATTTGTGATACCGGGATGTGTGACCAACGGCTGTCCTCCCTGCTTCTAACCTGCTGCTTCCAGCGTTCCAAATCGAGTTCTGTCACTGCTGCCAATGAGTGTGGTAAGATGAGAAAAAGCTCTCCAACAAATAAGACGTGCACAGCAGTACTAATGAGTTTTGTGCGTTGTTGTTTTTGCGCAGAGGCTTTGTTCTTTATCCACTTAGCAACTAATGCACGAGGCATTCTAAGAAATCAAAAGGTGAAATAAAATACCAGCTCGAACCAGAATGAAGGATTGGAAAACACCGCATTTCTTATCACCGCCTACATTCTTAGCACCACTCTGAGGAGTTTATACAAATCCCATTTAATGCACAAAACAATCCCGTGAGGCAGTTCTCACTATCCCGTTTCCACACGGGAACACCGGAGGTCACAAAAGTTAGAAATGAAATACCTAGTCCAAGTTCACACATTTAATTAAGTGGTAGCGTTAGATCCGAAATGAGCGTCTCTGGTGACGGAATGTCCACAGGGCCTCACTTTCGTAATCGAATGGGTACGATCACGCATCCATAAGCAATTATAACACGAAGCAAAAATAACGATTTTAAGGGCGGTGTGACCAAAATTCTCTGAGCCCACAGAGGGGAAGAGAAGCAACTCTTTGTCCGTATCCTGGACAGGAGATGCAGCTAAGGAGAGGCCCCTGGGCCTTGGAGCTGTGTTTCTAGGGTTCCCCTTTTGGGGGGTTGCTCACTCACAACCCCCTTTGTCACGGCCTATCTACAAGGACCATTAGAGCCTCTGACAGTAAATTTTTTTAAGAAGTTAAAATGTGATGATGAAGGGCCCTTCCCACCTAACAGGTTACAGACAGCACCTGTATCTTCCATCACCGTGAGAGCAAAGTCAGGTGTGTGTCTGTCATTCTAAGGGTGAGAATGTAATGCCAAGAGATGAAGTGACTTTTGTCCAAGGTTCCACTCAGTGACGGGCAGAGCTGAGCCACTAGCTCGGGCAGCATGACTCACACCGATACTCCCCCACCCTGCACACTGGCGGGAAGAGAACCCTTAATGTACAGAACCCGGGTCTAGAGACGCTCACATTTTATTTCAACGCCAGCAGAGAGCAGTGCGCAGGGACTTTTCCGTGTCCCTGTGGCAGATCCCCACAGAGTCAGGGCTCCGGGTTCCAGGGTCAGGTCAGCCCCCAGCTCTTGTAAATTTGCACGACAGGTGAACAGCCCTCTAAAACCACGTAGCATAACTACAGCATATCTTAAAAACTCAAAAGAAAAGAAGCGCTGTCTCAGAAAAGTTCCTACCCAGACAAGAGGAGCGACAATCCCCATGCTTCCAGAGATCAGAGTGAGAAATCAGCTTCCGATGCCTCTTCTCAAGACACAGAGACAGTCAAGAGCAAAGCAGAAATGACCAGCAAATGAATAAGCACACTAGGATCCGCCATATAAAACATCCACCACCAAGAACAGGTTCATCATTTGAGTACATGCTGTTGGCCACAAGTTGACCGTGTTACAAATGTTCTTCGATATAAAATGCTTAATCATAACCATATCGTGTATTCCCACCAAAAAAAAAAAAAACACTGGGTACACAGTACAACCTCAATATCCATAGACTGATATAAAAACATTTCCATTTCTATGGCAACAGTAATATGGTAGCACAGAGGACCAAAACAGTAGCTAGTTGCCATGAGAGAATTTTTAGCCATCAACCCAAGATCTTTCCGCCAGCTCTCGTTTTCCTATTAGCAAAGAACTCAGAGAAAGACTTGCAGATATATTTCCAAAGGAATTCAACAATGGAAACAGAAATTCAGCTCAATTATGATGACTCCTTCCAAAGCCCTGAGAATGTCTAAACATGTAAGTTATTAAAAAAAAAAAAAAAAACCTTAATGGGTGAACAAGAAGGGCCATGTTGAGTATCACTCGTGAAAACTGGTTCTGAGACCTTCTTGTTCATACACTGCCCCATACAAGAATTTTGAAACTCATGTCTCCACGTCATGCAATTTCAATTTGGCATTCGAAAATTTTTCATTCATTTAACCAGTCACAAAGGATGAAATTTCCTGT
>NW_012155729.1:4523687-4527527 GCF_000956105.1 Propithecus coquereli
AGTCTCACTCTTGCCTCCCTGGCTAGAGTGCAGTGGTATCATCATAGCTCACAGCAACCTCAAATTCCTGGGCTCAAGCAACCCTCCTGCCTCAGCCGCCCAAGTAGCTGGGACTACAGGCGCATGCCACCACGCCTGGCTAGTTTTTTCTATTTTAGTAGAGATGAGGTCTTGCTCCTGCTCAGATTGGTCTCAAACTCTTGACCTCAAGCCATCCTCCCGCCTCAGCCTCCTAGAGTGCTAGGATGACTGGTGGGAGCCACCACGCCTAGCCTGGCTTAGTTTTTAAAATTATCTTTGGTCCTGATCAAAATAACATGACAACATGTGATGATCAGACATAAAAGGTAAACTGATGTATCTTAATGCCACGGCCAGGAGGGGCAGGTACAAGGTCTTGACACCTCTGGGCAAGGCATCAGGGTGACTGACATTCTTCCCAAAGTGGGAGAGGAAACCGGGGACAGAGGAGGAAGAAAAGGACACCACTGGAATAGTCCCAGGCAGATCAATCTCACAGCAGAGACAGAATTTGAGGATGCAGAAACCGACTCCCTAAGTCCACCCATGCCCAAGTCACGCTTCGAGAGACTTCAAGTTCACAGGGGCTTCATTTGAAAACCTAGACCGGGCCCACCTGTACCTTGTGCAGAGCACGAATGTAGCCCACATACCACACATCTGAAGATTTTAAAGTTAGCAATCAAGGGAGCAGGCTTTCAAGTAATGCTCTATCTTCCTGCACTGGCAAATATATCTTCATAATGTCAATCAAAAAGTACGTAATAAGCTATAGCTCACGGATGAGGAGAGCTGGCACAATGCCAAAGATGACTAAATGTAATTGTGATGACACGTGTCTGGATATTCTGTTGATGGGCCAGCGATGTTTAGATGAGTAATCAAATAGAGACTTACATAATTCATAAATGATTACATCTTTATCTACTTTGCCTTCATTTCAGCAAAATCATTAACCACCTAGTTAAAAGTCAAGACTTTCACATAATTCATGTTCTAGTCACGGAAGTCACCTAATGGATTAAAATATTTAATCCATTATCATTATTTCATCTACATCATTTTAATATGTTTTATCTAAAAATGTAAATTGGAGAAAATGCAAACTTCAAAACGTTTAGTCATTTTGTTTTCAAAAAAGCTATTTTCTTTCTAAACATCCTCCTATTCCAAATAGTCTACTATTCTAATATTCTAAATTCCTACTAACATTAATAGGTAAAATACAAATTTTAATTAGTGGATATCAAAAATTTTAATCTAAAATTTAAGTAAAATTAAACATTTTGACCTAGTTTTTCAGAATTTAATCTCATTAAATGTGTTTGTAAAATAGAATTATCCACGATTCTAGCATTCGATGTCCATCCCGTTGCCATTGTGAACAGTCAACATCGAGCTTCATCCAGGTCACGTCTAAGGCTGTATATACACACGTAAGAATGATGAATTTGAATTGTAAAATATTTTTGTTTTGACTTTGTACAACAAAATTAAATTTTGTTTAATATTGTAAAATATTCCCTAGCCAATGTATACAACAGTTGCAAATCCTATACTAATTATTAAGCACCTCTGGAATCAAAACACACTCAGCACTATTACAAAGTGATATTTCATTACGTAAAAAATCTATTATATTTGTGCTCTCCTGAGACAAGTGATTTGACCATCAATTTATCTGGCACTCTGACAGTGACAATGTCACAACCCGCAAAATTCACAGCACTCAGACACAGCTGCCTGTGTCCCAAGGGCTTGGGAGATACAGAGTCACGTCCCTTAAGCCACATGGGAGGATGTCTGGAGTGAGCTAAACGCACCTGGCCCAGCGCTGAGCACAGGCACCCGGGGGAGAGGCGGCTGTGCTCGTCAGTACACGTGTCTGTCTGTGCGTGGGGTGCACCAAGCTCTGTAGAAGGCAGGGCCCGGGCTGGAGGCCCCTCTCAAGCGGGTGGCAGTGTAGTCCTCATATCAAAGACCACTCGCATGTTGGTTATTTCTCAGAGCTGAGGACAGGCCGTACGACGGTAAAGATGCACGCCCTCGAAGAAGCCCAAGGTGACCCACGATGAAGGCACATCAGCTACAGCCTTTTTAAGCGCGTGTCCCGGAACCCTGCGTCTGGAAGTACATCCGCATCAGCAAATCCCGTGTAAGCCAGCCAGGGGCTGTGGACACTGACACTGAACTCAGGGAGGGCCTGTCGCCTCTCAGGTAGGGAAGGACTCGAGCACGGCCCTGGAATGCGACTCAGCGGGGCCTAGAACAGAGGCACAGCCCCAGGGTGGAGGAGTGATCCTGGAAGATCAGGATGGTGCTGGAATGTCAGCATGCCCTGGAGAGGAGGCACGGCCCGGAATGAAACTCAGTGGAACACGGCATGGACCTGGGACACCTGCGTGGCCCTGGACCGTCGACCCATGACAGGAGGCTTAAGAAGCAGCAGCAGGAGACTCAGGCCTGCTTAGGAAGCCAGAGCAGGAAGGGCACGGGGAGAAGCTCCCAGCCCAACAGCCTAGCGGGCAGCATGATGGACGGCGGAGCGGGGAGCTGCAGAGGGGAAACGAAGGAGGTCAGCGAGGCAGGGCCAGGCTGGAGCAGCCAGACGTCCCAGAGGCGGAGCCATGCCTGGGGCACCCGTCTGTCCAGAGGTGGCGTGAGGCTTCCCTTGCAGGCTGCGTGCGAGGACCGTTGAGGATATTCACGGGACCACCCAGGGCAGGCACTGGGCTGGGCAGGAGATGAGCCCTCCCGACACATGAGGCCATCGGCTGTCACCTGAGCCACGTCCGGGGTGGGAGTTGGGGTGGGGGCCATGACGGGGAGGGGCCGGGTGAGACTGGGGCTGGCAGTGAAGGAAATGAAAGAGTTAATGAGGAGGAAAAGATGCAGACAAGAGGCCTCGGAAACACACAGCGCGGACTCCCCCTCAAATTCCACACCGCACCAAACACATGCTTGACTTCAATTACATATGCTGCGGACGAGACGCAGAGGAAAGAAATTCGTTTCTGACTAGCACTAAAAAGGAAAACCTTCTAGTCACTGTTTTGTGCTCACAGTTTTCACGGAGCAAAGAAAACCCAAATAGCATCAGATACGATTTACATAACTTTACATAATCTCATGATTACCATCAGGCAAAGAGGTTCCAGCCCGCAGTTTCCCCATCTACCGGCCACCAAAAAAGACACAGTGGAAACTATTCTGGACAGTAACCTTCTAAAAATCACAACAAGCCGATTCTGCAACTTTTCTCGGTGATATTTTTCTGATATTTTAACTCTGATCATTCTAAAATCTTATCGATATAATTTAATCGATAAGTATTTACTGACCCCCTGCTATTTTCAAAGCATTGATTTCAGAACTGGGAAGAATCACCCTTAGCTTAAAATCTACTAAAAGCTGTCTGACCAGGGAATAGTGACATTTTCTTCAACTGCAAAATAAGAATATTATCATCCACCTTACAGGCTGTCCTGAGGACAGGATTAAATGCAGTTACCTGGTACCACAGGAGGCATAAAATAAAAATATTTTGGGGGTTCGAGAAACTGCTTTTAATTGCAGTTATGACACAAACGTGATAAAATTCGAGAATCATTTATTCACCATGCAAGACAACGATAAAGGGAGTTCATGGTGTATAGCAAGTGTCCAAAACAAACACAAACACCAAACAGGTACTTCTAGGAGAAAAGACTGCTCATTTTCTACTCACAGAGTTATTCACCATTACCTATATAAAGATTTTTTGATTTATATGAAGATCAATGAAGCTGCCTTCACTTTTTTGGTCTTTGTTCTGTTTTA
>NW_012155729.1:4527852-4542763 GCF_000956105.1 Propithecus coquereli
GGTCTCGCTCTTGCTCAGGCTGGTTTTGAACTCCTGAGCTCAAACAATCCGCCCGCCTTGGCCTCCCAGAGTGCTAGGATTACAGGCCTGAGCCACCGCACCCAGCCTTCAGAACGTTTTTGAGCTGTTGGAAACCTTGTCTGGTCCCACTTGGGGTGTGGTGAGAGGGGCCCCGAAGTCCAGAATGGTCAGATGGAACCCTGCGGTCACACGCTCCGAGACAGGACAAGGATGTCTGTAACCCTCCTGACGCATGGTTTCAGACCCAGGCAGGTAAGAAGATCCGGACGGCAAACGAATGGTCACCATGTGGAACGCAGATCCAGCTGTCCACGTCTTCTCATTTTTCAAAAGGTGTCAATAATCCAAATTTTCAAAAGACATCATTTGCAAATGGTAGATACCAAAATGACTTCAAATTCCTATTTAGATCAAAACATACAAACACACATACACATGCTCACTCCCCTTCTACGAGCCAAGCCCCACCTGGGCTACACCAGGGTGAATGTCTATACAGGCTCTCCACCTGATCAGATAGAATTCAAAACCAAGTGAATTGGTTTGAAAGGTCCATTAAGTCCCTACAGAGAAAGGGTGACTTTGTTTCCTACCTAAAGATTCCTTCTTTCATATACCATTAACAAAAATGGCTTTGACAACAGGATACTAACTCACTTTTTTTAATGTATAACTATGACTTTTGGCTTATTTACTGTCAAACCTGTCAAATATTAATACATGCTACCTTTTCTTATTCCAATGTGTTTTGTTCTCTTTACATCAAGCTATCTAGTATTTAATGAGTCTCTCTCTGCTTCCAACCCTGAGTGCCCAGTTAGGATTAATTTTTTGCTCTTTGAGTTTTGAGCATACGTACTGAATTTTCTTATTAATAAACAAATGCAATTCCAGTTACAATTTAAGACCACCAAAGAAAACAATGTGATTGTTTAAGTTTCCCTAGTATTACTAAAATATTATTTGCATATTAAATATAAATTTTAAAAATTGATAGTCTCATAAAACACGATCAAATTCTACTTCTCGGGGTCCACAGTTAAACAATGGTTATGGCCCGACAAGTCCTCTTGCGTGACCACTGCACAGCCCTGTGGCCCACCTGCCAGCATCTTTTCCTCTCCAATCAACCCCACTAAAAACAGCAATTCCCCAAAACAATCCTAAAAACCAGGCTTTGAAACTTGGCAGGATCTACCCACCTAACAGAAGGCCATCTTCACACTTTCTCCTCACACTTCATGAATAAACATTCCTTTATTCAAATAAGTTATATATTAACTAACTCCACTAATTTTGATTTAACTTTGAATGGTAAATTGAGTCATCCTGGCAAGACTGCAGAGTTTGCAATTCAAATGACAGAAATTTTAATAACAGGGAAAATAAAAATTAGTGGCAGGAGTCCTAAGGCGCCGTAATTCCAACACTTTTATTGCAACAGTAGAAAGCGCTCATAAATACTTCTCCATTTATAAGCCACGGGGTTTTATTTGGATACGCATCATCGCACATATTTACCTGCAACCATCAGGAGCATCCTTGCAGGAACTCAGTAGGCACCAGCTCAAACTCCAAAGCTCCCCGGCCCCAGGCATTAAGAGGTAATGTCGCTACTTCTCAATAAATAACAATGCAACAGTCACTGGATTAAATGATTTCCGTACATTATCACCATAAACAATAATTATTTGGCAGCTGCCCTTTGCGAGCTTTGCATGTGCTTATGAATAAATCAAGCCTTATTGATTTACTAAGCCAAAACGTTTCACATTTTGCTCCGCTAATAAGAGCCATAATCCTCCACGGCACTTAGTGGTGCTTTAATGTAGTATGTTCCTTAATACTTTTAATATGAAAGATTAGTACCGATTAGCTGCCGAGCAGGAACGCCACTCTCTGAACGGCCAATTGACCGCTGAACCGGGGTCTCTCTAAACACGTCCTTATTAACAGAGTCCTCTGACTGATGGTGGGAGCCACGTCCTAACGACATCTCCTGGAGCTCCGGCCACGCTGTTTTCCCTTCCTTGTAACATTTAACTGAATAAGGACGGCCCACATTAATTCAAAGCTTAAATTAATTGTAAATCGCAAGGCAGGAAAATGCAGAACCATGAAGAGCACTACGTGCGTCGTAAAGCTATTGTCTAAAATAATGAAATCGCTTGTTTTCAATGCAGTGACTTCAGAACAGAGGAGACTGCTTTGGACAATCCCAAAACGTCCTGAAAGACATGGAGCTCCACGAGCTAAGTCTGACAAGGAAAGGCATCCTCTTCCTCCTCCCAGGAAACAATGGGCAGAATTCCCAAACACTCCCAGGCTGCCATCCACAAGCCAGACTCTACTGAATACTCCTGGCTCTCTGGGGGGCAGCTGGGAACAGCTGTCTACAGTTCTTCATGGAGGGAAATCCCACCCAGGCACTCACAGTAAGCTCCTGACCTAGTGAATGTGTCCCCCAATCCATCATCCCCAACAGTAATTCAGACACCTGACTTCCGTGTTAGGACAGATTCCTGGGCTAGACTTCCACTGACCCTAATTCCAAGCATTAAGTAGGACGACTAGCACCCACACCCTTCTTCCTTTCTTCCTTCACAGGGAGCACAAACCAAGGCATTTCAGACTGGAAAGCTCTTTGGTGATTATATACTGTAATCCCCTCCTTCCAAAGATAGAAAGCTGAGGTCGGACCCTCCCACGGACTTGTGCTAACAGCACAGGCAGGATAAGAACCCAGATCTCTGGCTCCAACCTCAGGCCCCTCCCTTTACACCTCCCTGTCTCGTGGGATCAGTAAGGAAATCTCTCTGCCACCACGGAGACTCCCAAACAGAAACATCACGCACCGTGGATTGCTGTAACTCCTCCTAATAGTCCACGATGCCTTTCAAGTTTAACCACAACAAAGATCGACCAGGCCTGGCTGCAGAATTTACAATGATATTAGCTCTCTGAGACAGAAAACAACACGAACAGGAATCCTTGCTCAACAAATAGATTCTGCTATTCCCTCTGGAACAACTGCCGCCTCTGGTTACAAAGCAATAATTATTCTGTCCTACAGCAATCAATAAAACCTCTTGCCCCGTGAACCTGCTATTTCCTGACTTTGTTCTCTGCACTAAAGATTTCTAAGTTACATTGATTTACCTACTAAATTTTTTTTTTTAAGTTTCTTTAAAAAAAAAAAAAATCACTGAAGAAATCGTCAAATTAGCATAACTTGTGACTGCCGGAACAGCCGTTCGATCTTTCAGTTACATTCACGGTTTCCCTTTTTCCAGGGTTTTCCCGTTTTTCACTCTGAACTTGTCACTTTAAGTGCAGCCGTGTCTTGGCTAATAGCACACAGTCAATGGGGCACCAACGTGATTCTGAGGCTGTGACGGCTGCCACGTTTCCCTTCCAAATGAGAAGGAAGAATTGATTACTAAACTCTGCCCTCTCGCAAGCAACGGCATGGATTTTTACCAAATGAACCCATTAGCTCTTAGAGTGTTAAGATTCAGTACCCCGGAACTTCTCTCTGAAACTATTCACTAGAGCAGCTATTATGAAGTGAGACCACCTTGCATCCTCTCCAAGGGCATTTAGTGACTCGCGTGACAAATGTTAAGAGGGACCCATGACTGTGATGATGAAAATACCAGCTCGACTCTCCCGCCCCCTCCCCCGCCCAGGCTTCCCCTCTGGACTCCCCCTGCTCCATGCCCCTGAGTGTGTACACGCCCCCCGGAATGGACACGCATGTGTCTGTCCCCTCCTGAGCGTGTGGCGGCGTGTCCGAATGGCGTCTGTGTGCAGAGTCGGGGGACTGGGAGGTCTCCAATGCTCTAACTAGAACTGGCATTTTCCCGATATTCCATCGGTACAATTCACCCATCGAGGCTGATTTATGACAAATCAGAAATCACAGGAAAATTAAATAATCACATCTTCTCACCTCAGTGGTGGTTTTCATTCAAAGGCAGATCTAAAAATGTCACTTGGGACCCATGTGGGCTGGGGCTGGGGCCGAGTGAAGCAGGCATTCCCAGCAGCATTACAGGGCACCGTTCAGCCCACAGCGTGCCTCCTTCCCCTCCGATCTGCTCACGCACAACTGGACTGAGAACTATATTAGAGCCTGATCCGCCAACAGCCATTCTCCAGTGCTCACCGGGAAAGCGCCCTTCAGTAGAGGGGTCAGACAGGGAGGCTCACACTTGCAGAGAGAAGGCACAGGTCCAACCCAAACGCAAGGAAGGCAGGTTAGGGAGAGCGTCGGCACCTCTTGCCCTGGTAACAGCCACGATTCTTTTCCTTACCACCTGCGACTACTATGCAAGGAGCGTTTCAACTTTCTTCAGTGAACGGGTCACTGAGCTAGGGACCCAGTGAATCTTCGCTGCGAAGTTCTCAAGCACAGGCAGTAAGTGCTGGCACTGGGTGCCCGGGGGACCAAGCTCACAACAGGGGCTTATTGTCCAGGTGGGTAGAACATACGGTTCAAAGAACCACACGTTTGGAAGTACAATTGCACCTAAACGTCCGCCAGCTGATGCATGGAGAAACAAGATGTGGCTGATCCGTGCGATGGACTATTACTCAGCCTTGAAAAGGAAGGACACTCTGACACATGCTGCCACAGGGGTGAGACCTAAGGACACCATGCTCAGTAAAATAAGCCAAACACAGAAGGCCACATATGGTAGAATTCCATGTATGTAAAATGCCCAGAATAGGAACTTCTATAGAAGCAGAAAGGTAGATTAGTGCTTGCCAGGGGATGTGGGGCACGGGGAGAATCGGGAGTGACTTTGGGGGCAATCCAAAAATGTTCTGCAATTAGATGGTGGTAACAGCTGCATGACTTTGGGAACACACTAAAAATCAATGAACTGTACACTATAACGTGATGAATTTTATGGTATGACTTATATCTCAAACGAAAAAGTACAACTGCCACCGTGATTGGCACAAAGTGCCCAGGCGTCCGTGTGGCACAGACAGGGTTTGACCTCACATGTGAGCACAGGCAGCGTCAGCTTCGATCTCGGTGCAGAGGAAGAGAGAGAGATGCTGGCAGCTGGAGGAGGAGGAGAAAGAGGAGAGGAAGGAGGTTCTCGGCACGGGAGAGAGCAGGTGCAAAGACCCAAAGCGGGAAGGAATGAAAGCAGACCCGTTTTCTCCTTCTTCTGAGACAATACAGGGTCAAGATGTCAGCTAAGGCCAAAGCAAGGAACTCAATTCTGACAAATGTCACATAAATGCAACTCTTAAACTCCAGCTATGGTTTACAGCCCCCTCCTTAGTAGGCGATCAATTATGCACAACAAAGGGTAGTAAAAAACCACCCACCATTCCCACCAACCAGAAAAACAATATATCATAACCTAAAAAGAAGATGCTAAAACTCAGATACTCTGAAAGCTCAGACCACTGCTAATATCATGGCCAAAATAAACATTAGGATTTTACTTTAAAAGTTTATATATCACTTCAAAATAAAAAGAGGCCACTAAGAAGACATGACACAGGCTTGAAAAGTAGCATCGAAGGCCTGCAGGTTGTCACTGCTGCCATTATCATGTAATGAAACAGAGTATAGCGTGTTGAGACTCAAATACTTGGCTGAACTCGGTTTTCTCACTTACGGATTTGGAGGCGTTTCTTTAGTTCCTTTATTACAATATGCAGCCCACTCTTCCACGGCAGGGCCTCCCGACCTCAGGACTATGTCAGTTTGAGCCCACAACTCGTAGCTACCCGGCTGTCCTGTGCATTGTGGGGGGTCTAGCAGCACCCCTGGCCTCTTCCAACTAAATGTCAGTAGCAACTCCCTCCCCTCCCTTCCTCAACCAAAAACGCTTCCAGACATTGCCAGATGTCCCCTGGGCGGGGGGGAACTGCCCCCTTCCAGAGCCCCAGCTTTGTGGCAACTAAATGGATCTTATCTATATGAGCTTTTGACCATTCCCTTGTGAGCGATGTCATCTGTCTTCATCTGTCTGGTTTTCTACATGCTTCACACCCTGACAGCCTCCCCACAACAAGACAGTTCAAGACTTATTAGAGAAGACTATTGAAGATGCTGTCTAGTCCTGTTCAAAATGTCGACTCACTAGAGCAGAAGAAAAGCAACATAATCAATCGCCAAAGAGAAAACAAGACCTCGATTCCTGGTATTATCCCATCAGCCTTCCTTTCCTACCCTCCAAAAGCAATTTGAGGATGAGGCTCAAACACTTTCATTTCCCAAAGGCACAGTTGGCTCAACCGCCAGGACCGGCTCTAACATCTGAAAATTCATCCTCTCTCTGCTCATCCCGGCATCCTCCAGCTAACAAGGCCCAGGAGACAATGTTGAAAGAGCTGTAAGATCTTCGTGCCAAATCCCTTAGGGATGCTCTACAAGGTTCTCTCTGCCCCCCTATAGCAACCACGGGCATCGAGAAGGATGATCGCTTGCAAATCAAAGCCTTCGAAACAGGGGCTCACCGTCCGGCGGCATTAACACCTTGTTGTTCTGCGTGCACCACCCCACGGGGTGCAAATCCGCTATGACCACGTCGCACCAGAAGTCGGCCCTGCGGTCCTCCCCGTAACCACAGTAGCGCAGGAGCAGCAGCTGCCCACACGTGGTGATGATGGTGGCCACCCAGTACGTGTCCGGGTTGTTCTTGTTCGCCACCTCCAACTTCATCCCCGGCTGGAAGTTGCTTTGAATGCTGATTTCGACCTTCGGGAGTCAGAAACATAGAGAAGCCGTTATTAGACACATGCTTCTGGAAGATTACAAGAACTACTAAACATACAGCCCCTTAAACCAATACTTCTGTTGCCCTGGAACAGGCACATATTTGTCTGAGTGAAATGTAATGTGAGCCACAAATGTCATGCTGAATTTCCTAGTAACTACATTACGAGGGAAGGGGAAAAAAAGCAAGATATGATGGATAAAATTAATTTTAACAAGACATTGTATTTAACTCAATATATTCAAAATAGTATGGCCTCAACATGTAATCAATATTAAAAACATCAATGAAATAGCTGACGTTCTTGTTTTCCCATAAAGCCTCCAACACCTGGTGTGTCGTCTACACTTGGAGCACCAATCCATTCGGACTACGTACTTTGCAAGCGCTCAACAGATCCAAGTGGGAGTGGCTACTTCATGAACAGCACAGCCTTAGAAAATGGTTTTTTTTTTTTTAAATTAAGGGTTATAACCTATTGCTATTTATCAGCCCTCACCCCCCAAAAAAGCTTTCTAGCTTTTCATAATATTCCAAAGCTGACATATCCTGTCATCCATAAGCAGCCGGTGCTTAAAGGAGATGCTGGAATTATAAGTTACATTTCCCTGGGCCCAATGCTGATTCTCCTTTAAACCTGGCACACAGGCCTGGGGAAGTTCTGTGTCCCGTGGGACCACCTCCAGGGCTGCCCTGCAGGACACTACACTGTGGCTTAAAGGGAGGCAGGAGAATTGATTGACTCAAAGAAAGCAGGAGTTGCCCCGTACGGAGAGAAATTGGTGCAGAAAGGAAGGAAAAAGTTGTCCTCAACTGCCTAAGGAAACCACCAAATCATCCTAGCATCTTGAGCTGTAAATGCTACAATGGCTTTTTCAGGACCACGCAGCCATGCTGTAGGCTAGGAAAGCGTTGGTTCTGCTATGTTTTAATATTTAGCTCTTGGTTTTACTAAACAGCCACAATCACATTCCTAACACACTAGACGTTACAGCATGACAAGTAGAAAAAGAGGAAGGGGAAAGCCACCTGCTTTCACAAGGTCATGCAAATTTAAATGAAATCTTAAATTCCCTTTCAAAAGAACACTGCACCTCTAAAAAGAAGGAAAAAAAAATGCAAGATCCTAGCATTAATCAGGAAGTGGTAAAACTATCAATTTATAGACTCTAATAAATAGTAAATATAAGAAGTAAACTCAGTAATAATATTAAAGGAATGGATAACTAAAATAAAAATATTTGATTAATTAAAAAAAATTTTTATTAAAATAAGGAATCAAGCTGGACACCGCGGCTCATGCCTGTAACCCCAGCCACGCGGGAGGTGGAAGGGCTGCTTGAGCTCAGGAGTTCAAGGCCAGGCTGGGCAACATAGCCAGACCCTGCCTCAAAAAAAAAAAAGAAAAAGAAAAAGAAGAAATCAAAGTTCTGGCTTCTTCATTCAGCCAAGAACCCAACAGAAGAATAGGGTAAGGAAGTGCCCCAACGTGCTTATGATATTCAGGCTAAATCTCTGCACCCAGGGTAGCCCAGTACAAAAATGTGTCTTGGAATCAAATCTCCATTTCCATTAAAACAATGCTGACGCCTAAGAACTTGGGTCCTGGAAATTTAGTCTTTTCCTTACTAATGATACATTACCAATAGCTCACACCTAAGCAAAAATCTGATAAAAACTGATTTTTTTTTTCATTTTCTAGGACTTGCCTTCTGCTGAGCATACTATTTGCATTATTTGCAAAGAAATACTATTGATGGAATCTTTTCTATGGTTGGATCCAAATGCTCTCAATATATTTAATGGTTATTTCCTCTGCTATGACTCACCTGCCCACAAATGGCTATAAAACTTTTATGTGTCCTTTCAAAATAAAAGTATCAATTCAAAATAAAAATATACAGCCATTACACCTACAAAGAAGACATTTCACATTATACCTACTTGCCTAGTTTGTTAGCTTTGTATTTATTTGAATCAATCTTACCTGTGGCTCATTTCCCTTGCAGCTATCTGTGAAAACCAAAGCAACTTCCACGGTCCCTCTTTACCCCAAGAAATCTGGGCAGAATTTCCCTCTTCCCACTACCTCTCTTCCGATCGGTTCTCTGGCTTCTCCCTGGAGAATCCCTTCCCTCCCGCCCCGCAGACGCAGATCGGAGGGAAGAGATGCTTCACGTACGTGTTTGAACGACGTGTGAGGCGCAGCACTGGCACCTGTTTCTTCCAAATATTCTCCCCAGTTGAAGCCGATTTCCTCCAAGCTGGAACCTTCCTCTGTCGGAAAACGAAAGAAGAGAATATCAACGCCTGAGTGAAGGCGGGAAAGAGGGGCTGGTCTTCAGCTGAGACCAGAAAACCCTTCCTGCAAGAAGATAAGCTAATTCTGCAGGTGAGGAGGATACTGCCGAATTCCTCACGGAGCTTCACTCTGCTGATTTTAGAGGCGTTGGCTAAAGAAAGGAAAACACTGGGGAAATTCTGCTTTGACAACCCCGACAAAATTAACAGTAACGTTAAGTGCTCTCGGGGAAATGGCACGAGGCTTGCTTCAAGGCATATCTGCTGCATGCCTGTGTGTTAGCTTGAAACACGCCACGTGGACGCCCCAGCCTGCGGGCAGGTGGGAGAACAAGGTGCCGGAAACCGTCGGGCACTGAGCATGCACCATGTACACGGAGAACCAGCGCTGTCTGTCCACGGGCTTCTTCCTGTAGCTGGAGATTATAAAGTAATATACTAGGTTGTTAATGCCACAAGGAACTTTACAAAGCACTGACTCCGATGTCATTTTAAGAAAAAAAAAAAAAAGAGGCCCAGAGGATTCTGGCAAGTTAGCGGCAGAAACAGACACCTGCCCGACATGCCTCCCCCATCCGGGACCCCCGACTCTCGCCTGCTGCGGAGAGAGAGCTCTCAGGGCCAGACACAGCAGCACAACGCAACAGAACATGTGCCTCTCCCACCCCACGGAACAAAAGAAATACAATCAGATGCACACCCGGGCTCTTAAAATCCTAACTACTTGAAAATTGCACAGACCAAGCAATCTCCAAAACCTTTAAGGCTGTACGTAAGATATAATTTGTATAATTGAAAAGCACCAAATAACACATTTTCAGGGATAGAAAGCATAAATGTGATGTCGTGGTTTCAAATGGAAAGAAATAATAAGGCATACACAGTATTTTAACCTGTTTGCAGGGCTGTCATAGGAACCAAAATACAACAGGAGGAGCTGTCCAAACAGGCAAATGAGAGCTTCGAAAATCTGGGTTCTTTTCTCCTGCAACAATGCTCAATGGAAGCTGAGGTTCGACCCGTGCATTTTCTATAAGCAGGAGCCTGTTTCACTGGCCAAGCATAAGTACTGCTTTCAGTCATGCAGTTAGTGCAGAAATGGTGTCTGTCCTGTCCAGGGGGCCAGGAGAATTACAGACAGCTGGGTCTAAGAAGAAAGGCTTATTTATTTTGGAGGCCTCCACTACCTTTTTTCTACTAAAAAATTTTAACATATAAGTAGGAAGCGTAATTCTCTCCTAGTACTCTGTATCATCTCAGAAATTGAGAGAAGAGGATAATTTTTGCAAAGTTAGAAGATGCTAACGTGAAAGGTACCTTGGATTTCGCCTTCTAAGCCGAAGCTGCTTAGAACCTCCTCCTTTAGTTTTACCCCAGTCAAGCGCCTTACGATCGAACATCCAAGAAAAAAAGAAAAAGCCATCCGAGGAGAAAACCTTCCCTTTGCAGCTCTCCCAACATGCTGTTCCACCCAGGGGTTGAAGCTCTTCAGGCGGAAATGTGCTCCCCCCACGAAAAAAGGCAACAGGTCCTGCAGCCCCCAGCTAAGGATTGGTGAGGCCAGGGAGTTCTGAGCTTTGAAGACACACAGAGGCACACCCAAGGTGTCATCTTCTGCAAAACACCTGGGGGGTGGGCACCCGCTGGCTCTGCTCATGACACTCCCCCGCGAAACAGCACAGGGCATCGACTGCCAAATTCGCTTTCTCGTGCACTAGTCAGAGGCGTCAGCTCAGCACCATTTACGTGCCTGTGTCCAGGCACAGTGTCACAGGGTCTGAGGATAGCGGACTTGCTGCCTAGGAAGTCCAGAATTTCTTTCCACCCTCCCTGTCTGGCCTCAGCTCAGCCAGAGCCCTCCCAAGCCCCTTGTGCTAGCTCGTGTGGGCACTTCCAGCTCCACAAAACCACCGCCCTCCTTGGAGGGTCCTGAGGGCCGCACCGCGTTTGGCTGTCAGTTCTCTGCCACCTGCTTGCTGTGGTTTGGACACAGCCTGTCCTGCCAAAATTCATGCTGAAATTTGATCCTCAGTGGGGCCGTGCAGGGTCGCAGGGCCTGGTGGGAGGTGTCTGGGTCACAGGGCAGGTCCCTCATGAATAGATTCATGCCTTCCAGCAGGGCTGGGTTCTGGCTTTCCCAGAATGGACTAGTTCCCTGAGGGCGGGCGGTGAAAAGAGTCCAGCTTCCTCGTTCTCTCTCTTGCTTCCTCTCTCCCCACGTGATCTCTCTGCCCAAGCCCACTCCTTCCACCTTCACCAGGAGTGGAAGCAGCGTGGGGCCCTCCCAGACGTGGCTGCCCCATCCTGGACTTTCCAGCCACCGGAATCATGAGCCAAATAAACCTCTTCTCTTTACTCAGCCTCTGGTATTCTGTCGCAGCAACACAAAGTGGACTAAAACAGCACTTTCCATGCAACACCTCGTAATCCTTCCAAGCACCCTGATGGATGGCCACTCACAGAAGCGATCACGGGAGCTGAGAATGGTGAGGGAGTCACCCAGAGCCACTGCTGCCCAGCCCGGAGTCAGGAGCCCAAGGCAGGCTGTCTGACGTCAAAGCTGGGGCTCTTCTGAAGCCCCTTGCCCCTCCTTCTCCCGCCTGCACCGCGCATCAGAAACCACCACACCCGTTTCTCCACCTGCAGAAGCCAAGGGACACTTCAAGCCTGCCTCTCCCCGATGGTGGGCACTCAAACACTCCACAGCCAAAACCAGGCAAAGAGAAGACACAGGAGGCGGCTAAGACAGAGAGAACAGAGTGGGCTGCGCCCCCAGAACCGGTTTGCGAGCCTCGGGGGAAGACATCAGCACCAAACTCAGTCCTGGGCCAAAGGAGGTAAGAGGCCTCCAAGAACGACCGCTGCTGAAAGATGAACGTCTTGTTGAGCGAGTGGTTCCTTCACATCACAAACATTCGCTTAGAGGCTGAACCATCAGAAACTGCCTGCTGCCACCAGCACCTGGGATGAGAGGCCTTAGCGCCCCGCATCACACTGCCCACTAAGATTTGAGGACGCTATCGCTGCGATCAGGGGTGACCGGAGCCTAAATGTCTCAACTTCGACTTTGAGACCGTTGGTTGTAGTTCATTACTCTTCACACGATTCTAATCTATGCTATTAGCATTTTACCAAAAATGGTGCTTCCACCAAACTTTAATTCATTACAAGCTACATTTCCCAACACAACGGGCTCTACACTTTGGAGTACACTCATTTATTCGGTCAAGCTAACCAGGAGGGCAGAGGGTGACACTGCTCTCCCCAGCGGGCGTCGGGAGGAACGGTAAGCCCTGTCACTCTCTGCTAGCCTAAGGAAAACACTTTAAAAAGTACCCCGAACGTCAGAACAGGATGGGATTTATAAAAAAGCAAAACCTTTACGCCCAGCTCTGATGACTCTGTGCTGTTTCAACAAAGTCATGAACAAAATTTAGGGTCATCACAATAGAGCCTCTTAAAATCCGTCACATATAACCCTTCCTGAGGTCTGTGTGCCCTAAACATTCTGATTTTCTAAAGACATTTCAATGAGCAATAGATAAACACACACAATGTTTATGAGGAGAGGTCTCATAAACCCAGTGCAAATATTTATAGGTGATTCATAAACCTCTTAAACCCATAAACATTTTCCCGAGGAAACTCTGACAGTCTCCCTCCGCCGTAAATGAACCGGCGGGAGGCATTCCCCCATGATGTCATGAAAATCGCCTATGCAACGCGACTAAGGAAATTTCACAATTTAAAAGAAAACAGGCGTGTTCGTTAGCAGTGATCCAGTTTTAGAAAACAGAAAGCTATTTGTGGAACCAGAGTATTTCGTAATAAACATAAAAAGCATACCTTCACTAGAAGTTGGAGTACCAGCAAAGTTACAGTGAACAATGGGATAAACAAGTGACCCATACATCTTTTTTTTTTAAGTAATAAAATCTTGAGTTTGTACAATTTTACAATCTGAAATAAGACTCGCTTTGCAAGGCTGAATATTGAAGCCTGTGACCAGTACCCAATAAAGGAACTGAGAATCGGCAGATTGAGGATGAACCCAGTTCTTACTGAGCACCTTCTTATGTGCTAGGTATTGTTTTAAATGTGGAAAGAGAAAGAAAGAAGACGTTGAATCTTTCTTACTTGAAATGCGGACAGTCACTTCTTACTATCATAAGATTTAGAAACTAGTTCAAACGTGAGCATATATAAGCAACGGTATAGACAGAAAGGAACAGTCGCCCACTGGTGACCCTAGACCTAAAGCTCACAAATGCAGGACCACACCACGGCGGGGACAGATCTCCTAACACGAAGGTCCTCCTGGCTGTCCCTACTACTCAGATGGCCAGAGTTTTTCTAAAGGAAAGGGAAAAAGGGAGGGCGGGAGGGAAACACGTAAAAATCAGCTGGCCAAGGGAAGCCGCAACTATTGGAAGAGGGTTAGGAAAAAAAGGGAAGAGCGTCGAGCCACACAGAACTAGCTCCCGGCAAGAAGAGTAAGGCCTGAATTTTTCTAAGAAGAATGCTGACTCCTCTCCTTCCCAAATAGAAGAGCCTGCGGTTCTCCAGTTAACATAATCCCAACGCCAAAAAAAAGAATCCAGCCCACGTTTCCAGCATGATTCTTTCTACGCAGAGGCTCCCGCTGTCTAAATGGGCAACACGGCTTTATCTACAGTCCTCATCAGGAAATTACACTTAGCAGCCTGTAAAAATAGTGCCAAGGAATCTGCCTATTGTTCAGCTTGCTCTGATCACGGCCACTTAAGACTCAGAATCCTGGTGCACCTTCCTCTCCATGGAGAGGATGCGCCTGCTCCGTCTACTCCGTCTCCCTGTGCTCACGTCAGTCTCGTACTCGGAGTTCCTGGGAGGAGGAGGAATGTGATATTGTGCCCATTACAGGACTTGGAAGCCAGTTATTCATCCCAGCTATGATGTGAGCTTTCCTCAGGAAAAGAGGGAAAAAGAAAAAAAACCCTGCAATGGGTCTCAGAGTCTGCAGTTTTCAGCTGCAGTTTTCCTTTCCAGGAATCCTCGCCAGAAGGAATCACAGCGGCTGGGCTTCAGGGTGGGGAGAAACAAACAACCCAAGAGAAAAGCACCCCGGAGCAACCAGGTTAGATTTTTCCATTCTTTGACCCCATAATTTTCTCAGAGAAGAGCAGAGCGATGGTCACGTAAGTGGGGTCACTTGTTGGGCAGATGCAGTGATGGGTCAGGCAGCACAGGGACAGAGGATGGTGGAGTGCAGGAAAGAACTGCAAAGAATCAGACTCGTGCCTCTGCGCCATAATATGTGTGTGCGCACATGTGTGTGCACGTGTGTGTGTGCGTGTTGTGTGTGCGTGTCAGGATTTCCTGATGATTTGTCCCTGCACTGAAGGGGCAGGCACCCCCGGGGTCTCAGGATGCCTGAGATTAAATTCTGCTTCCGACACACCACCCACCCCACCCATCTATGAAACGGGGATAGTAAAAGCAGCTACGCCAGTGGGTTGTGGCAGGGTGAAGGGAGTTAACACAAGTAAAGGACTTGAAATTGTGATGCCCGCCATGTCGTCTGAACGCGTGCTCGTGTATCCACCGTCCCTCACCCAACAGTCGATTTAGAACCAGCTAGAGAACGCTCGATGTGCCTTCTCGGGAATACAGGACATGTAAATCCCTCCCGAAACTCTCACCAGGAAAAGACCCTGAGCGCTAAGAATCTGTGCAGCCCCAAGCACGCCCCCGTTGGTGCAGAACAAAATATCCCCACGAGGGATTCCAGAACTGAAAACATTTTGTGTCTTAATAGGTCGGAGAAAATAATAAAAAAACTCCTTGAAGAATCATACCTG
>NW_012155729.1:4543988-4563477 GCF_000956105.1 Propithecus coquereli
CAGATTTTTTGAAAGCAGAAACACTTTACTGAAGACCCCCAGGACCTAACTTTCTTTCACATGACAGACTTTTCTCAAAGATGTGCTCAACTTTGCAAACGTCCTGTGTCTTTTAGGCAGACCCAGTTCTCCTGTCTCTCCCCGGGCACATGGGAGAGAATTCTGTTTCCTGTCTCCCTTGCTGTGGCATAAACATATGAACAACTTCTGGTCAAGGGATGCTGGACAGAAATACCCATTTGTCTCTTCTGAGCTAGAGCACTGAATGTCTGGCTCAAGACCTCCCGCTCTGCTTTTCCCAATCATGACACACCCTACCCTGGAGGATGGTGCACAGTGAGGTCTGTTGGAGATGGTGTAACGATTTATAAATATTTACTGCTTTAAGCCACTGAGATTGTGAAGTGATGTGTCATCTCGCTATAATCGAGCCTGCTATACTTAGTAAAGTAATATTAATTTGACCCAAATCCTGCATTAACTTTAAGGCTGCTGTAGCCTTTTAAATAGGACAGCAGGCTGGGCTCGGGGGCTCACAACAGTAATCGCAGCACTCTGGGAGGCCAAAGCGGGATGATCGCTTGAGGCCAGAAGTTCAAGAATAGTCTGGGCAGCATAGCAAGACCCCATCTCTCCACAAAATAAAAAAATTAACCGAGCGTAGTGGTATGCACCTGTAGCCCTAGCTACTGGGGAGAATGAGCCGGGAGCATTGATTGTTTGAGCCCAGAAGTTAGAGGTTACAGTGAGCTATGATGGTGCCACTGCACCCTAGTCTGGGTGACAGAGCGAGACCCGGATCCTAAAATAAATAAATAAATAAATCGGACGGCAAATCCCAGGAACATGCAGAATGTGAGATCTAGGTAGAAATGTCGCCCCATCGTTTCCTGAACCTTTTCAGGAAGATATTGGTCTATAAATCAAGAAGCCAGATGGATCTAGAAAACAAAACCCTACCTGAATCAAGGTCTCCATTTCTGTTTGCTGACCCAAGATGCTTTTCCAAGGGTGAAGACGAAGGGTCTTGCATATTGGAAACTGACAAACCGCTCTCCATTCCTGATGAGTAAGTGTCCCCTTCTCTTAATTCATCCTGCAGGAAGAACTACCTAAGAGCAACCGAAAAGAAAGAAAGAAAAAAAAAAATCAGAGCACTTTAACTATATGAATTACATTAACTTGTTTTGAAACTCTCTAAAAATGACGTGATCCCATCAGTGTTGTCGCCACTTGATTGCAACATTTAGGATGGCATGGAATGTTGATAAGAGAAAATACCAGGAATGAAGACGAAAGGGTACACCTCTGTGCAAGGTCAACAACAAAGGTCGCAGCACAGCAAAACCGTCAATTACCTAGAGGTCATTAGCACCACGGAGATGGACACATTTTTCAGGAACAAACAGAACCTACACTTCTATCCCCCGTCCACCGCGGAAACGGTGAGCGAGGCCCGCCTCTGCTTCGATGCTGTGAAGCAGCAAACCCTCCGCAACCTCAGCGTCCCGCACGCGGGCACCACACGGCTCAGTGAGAAGGCCTCGAGTGTCACACGTGACCTCTTAGCAGAACCAGTTAAAGCACCGACGTTTGCAAACAATGTGCTTTTGCGCAAACTAGAAATGGATTCAAGACATCGTTCCCTGTGATGGCACTGCCATTCCTCGCTTGCCTTCTCATATGACAAAAAGAGGCAGACTGAGAGCCCGTGCTCACAGAATGCTGCGGTCCCGTTCACTGACGTCAGAGCCCAGAGATACCAGGAGCAGCTGGAACCAACGTGGTGTTTTTTAATCTCTCGTTCATTCAGTGTTCTCTTTCATTCCATAGGTAGACAGAATTTTAAATCAGCAACGGGTCAAGTATGGATGAAGACAAGAAAGAATACAGTGGATTATACCTATCGATGGCATGTTCTGTGACTCACAAACTAGTAAAATATCTTTTAGGAATACCACACCCTTCTTAAAATACACACACACACACACACACACACACACACACACACACACTAGGAGAGTTTGTCAAAATTGAAGGTTCACACAAGAATGTGTTACTCATTTGTGCAATGGCTGGGCCAAAGCTGGAATCTGCTGCCAGGGACAGCCAGGAAACGTCCCAGGCACACAGCACTGGAATTGCATTCAACATGTATTTATTTATCCACTTGTGCATAAAGTATTCACCGGGCACGGTGGAGAGGATACAAAGCTACTTCTCTATCAAAATACGAAGAAAGAAAATATCTATTTTAGGACAGGAACTATAACAAATATCTAGACTGGTTCATGAAACAGCAGCCTAGGCATCTTACTGCTGCAAAGATAGGCTCATGAATAAGCAAATGAACGGCAACCCAACACGGCAAGTGCCTGGGAATGATGAGATTATCGTTCATGCGTTCGACACCCGGAGCACAGGGGTTATCACATTGCCTGAAGGAAACAGGGCACAGGGCGTGAGGAGAAGTCAACATGCATGGTACAAAATCTCCAGTCAGGACTGGCCAGGACATGTGGGAGCTACAAGCAAAAGCAGAGTGTTATGTACGAAATGGTTTCTCCGGTTTGTTTAAAAACCACACCAAGGACAGGTGAATACCAAGCCTGAAGACCCAGGTACACACGCTCACTGTGGCACTTGCAGGTAACAACAGAGAAAGCAAGTTAAACACCTTCATCCCAGCCCTCTAGAAGTTTAAATCTAAGACAGACCGTGTAAGAAAATATGGTATATACAGGAATGATCTGAAACTAAAAAAAAAGTATTCTTTTTGAATAAACCCATTCTAAATGCTTATTGTGTAAGCATTTAGAAAAAGATGCATTTATAAATTCATTAGTTAAATATTAAAATTCAATGAAAGGTTGTGTTGGGGGGGATTGTTTTGTTTTTTCAGATTTCTTGAAGGGAGTAACCAGGTCATTCTGTAGCTGTGTGACATACACAAATTACTTAACCTCTCTGTTCCTCCAAATTCTCCTCAGTTAAATAAGAAGGCTTAACTAGATGCAATCAATGGCCCTTTTCAAATCTAAAATTCTATGAATCTACCAGGTGTTTTTAGAACATTGTATATTTTCTGCATTCAGATTATCCATTTATCTGAACCAAATTTAATACCGTAAAGCATCCTCTGGAATATTCTGGAATATTCCCTCAGCTTTCTCTCTAGCTCTTCTATTGAGTGTTACATTTTAATTTCTATCTGAACCAAATTTAATACCCTAAAGCATCCTCCCCTCTCAACACCAGTGCCTCTCCCTTCCATTTGGGGTGTGCTCAAAGAATATAAGTAATGTTAACATAGGCTGAGCAAAGCCTTGTTAGGAAGGAACTGAGTGGGAAGAACACTCATTAGATATTATTCTTAAACTAATCAAAAATTATTGGGAGCTTATTATGTATTTTGAGTATCTCTAGACCAGCATTGTCTAATGGAACTTCCTACACCTACACGGTAACCACTGGCCACGTGTGGCTACTGAGCACTTGAAATACAGCTAGTACAGCTGAGTATCTGCATTTTAATTTTAATGAATTTGAATTTAAATAGCCACATGTGGCTAGCAGCCGCAGCACTGGACAGTCCCCGCTAGACCACTGCACCCGTAAGCTGAATTTCAGAGTTTGGAACATGTCCTAAATCACCATCAATTCTTGGCTCTCTTAAAAGTTTTAATGTAATAAAGTCAAGCTAGTTAAAAGAAAACACAGCAATTTTTAAACCTAAGAAACTTCAAAAGGAGACTTAACAGTTTCCCCCTAATATTCCACAAACGACTCAGGGCAAACTTCCTAACATAGCGCAGGTTTTTATGGAACGTGCTGCGTTTTTATATAAATACAATTTCAAAGGAGAAGCAACCTAAGATGCTGTTATAGGTGTCATATTATTTCCTTTTTTCATTTATTTATAAATTCAAGAAAATCATTCTACCTCAAAAATGTCATCAGGCACAAAGATGTTCTGTAAAGGAAAAAAAAAAAGGTCCATGAATGTAACTAGCTATTAATAAATCAGTTAAGTATTGGTGGCTTAGATAACACTTATTCAAGGGGAAAAGTTTGCTCAAGTCTTATGGCTCCTCACGGATTCGACTGTATCCATTCGCCTCCAACCAGATGCTACAAGAAGGTAATCTGGGACTGTAAATAAGAATTCAACTTAAGTGCACCATATCCATCATTTTAAGTAGAACTCAAGGGTGACAATACAAATACTGAAGAGCACACTCCCAAAGGCGTAGCAGAGCGAAACGTCACGTGAGTCTGCAAAGACAAGTGGCCGCTCCACTCAGAGGATTTCTTTATGTCCACCCAGGTGGCCGCAGAACTCACTCGCGTTGGCAAATAAAGTGTCACATGTTGACTTTTTCAACAACGTCTACTTTTTTCTTCCTTCCCACAAAAGACAGACACACTTCTAGTAGACATCCCAGAAAATAAAATCACAAAGGAATAAATTAAAACCACTTGTATTTCTAACACCCAGGGATCATTTTATATTTACAGTGTCTACTCCAGATATTAATAGTTTATCTCTGTGGATTTCTTTTTTCGGTTCATATAGAATTTAAAATTCTAATCCATTTCTCATTTTACATTACATAGAAAGCATTTTTCCTGTGTCACTAAGATTCACTGAAAACATGACTTGAAATGGGAGTGTAATTTTTATTATCAGGTAAATAAGGTAATTTATTTACCATGCCTCTACTGCTGAACACTAAATTGTGGGGTTTTTTTTTCACCATTATCAACAGTGCCGTAGTCATCATCCTCAGCCATAAATCCTACATTTCTGATGTTTCCTTAATGTCAAATCCCAGAAGTTAGATTATAGGATCAAAACATGAGGCTGTGGTGAAGGCTCACGGCGCAGCCTGCATGCGTGCTATCCGGCCAGCCGGCCTCACGCGCTCTCCACGGACGAGAGAAGAGGTCTAAAGCCAACCTCCTCCTGGCCATAAAGATTGCTTCCTTCCACCTTTTCCAATTATAAGTTGGAAAAACATCCTCCACCAGAATTGAGGCTTCCCTCTATTGCTTTTGGGCTTCCATTGTTGAGAAGTCTGGTATCATCCTAGCTGACGGATCTTTTAACGTTCTGAAATCTCACGATGATGTGTCTAGCGGTAATCCGTGGGTTTGAGGGCAGTGAGTGACGTCTTTCAAGATTGAAATTCATGTTCTTCGGTTCTAAGATACATTCTTGAATGATTCCTACTACCCTCATCTCCATCTTCTCTTTTATTCTAACAGACACTCCAATGCTGGACTTCCTTCATTTCCTTAATTTCCCCCTTTACTTTCTAACAACTTCACTTTCTAACCTACCTTCTGGAATATTCCCTCAACTTTCTCTCTAGCTCTTCTGTTGAGTGCTACATTTTAATTTCTAAAAGCTCTCTTTAATTCTCATAATACTCTCTTTTTTCATCCTATCCTGTTCTTGCTACATGAATGCACAACCTTCTATTATATCCCTGAGACTATGGATGACTTTTTTTTAAAGATTTTCTTCTCTCCTTCACAGAAGTTATTTTTCTCTCTTAGTTTGGGTCTCTACTTTTTACATTCACTGCTTCCCTCAGTAGTCTGGTAAAACTCTGTTATTTGCTCATGTTTCAGAGTGGGGAATTAACAGGCTGATGGAGTGGTATCTCCAAGCACTTGGAGGTTGTTGATTACAGGAATCGCCGTATAGAGACCTGCTTGGTCATCCAGGGAGGAAACCCCAATGTTAGTGACTTTAAGTCTTTGCTCTTAGTTTGGTCAAATGATGCAAAGGATTCTCCCATGTTCCAGTACAAAAGGGCTTAGTGTTTCCCTGTCACTGGTTCAGAATCAAGCATCCCAAAGAGACACGAGCAGTTTCGTTCCTGAGATTAGTCAAACGTGGGCTGGAATAAAGAAGATCTCCCTCTTAGACTCAAAGCAATAACGATCAATCCAGCTCCAATTTCAGATTTCCAGGCTTGAGTCTATTAATTCTCTTCTTCCCTTAAGCTAGTTCTAATATACCACTCTTCCATCTTCATTTTGTCTTATTAGACACAGTAAATGTTAAACTATCACTGTGCAACTGGAACTATCCAAACTCAGATGAGAAAGTGAAACTTCATACTGCAGTGACACGCTACCTAAGCATTAGAAATCATTCTTATCTCCACGCAGCAAGACATGCCCCCCAGGCACACGACCCAGGAAGGGCTCTCTAGACTTAGAGCCCCCTGATGACTCAGACCTTCCAAACTGATCTGCCTTCAAGTAGTTGGAGAAAATCGCATTTTTACTAACTAATAACATACTCAATTTCAAGCTTGCTACCCTGCGACAGGAAAAGGTTTGCAGTTGTCTGGTATTTTTTTACGTGACTCAGAAAAGATAACACGCCCCAGATCGAAAATAAAACGCAAAGGTCTAAACTAAAAGCTTGTGAAATTCCAGACATGCTGTAGGCAACCCTTGAAAGATCTAGCATGTCTAAATCACAGAGAAAGCTGTTTCATTTCACACTCCAGGAATTTCAAAATGAGCACAGGAATCTAAGCTAAGACCTTTCAAAATATTTCAATCAAAATGAGAAAATCTCAAAAGGATTCTTCTGAAGGCTCTACAACCAAATTTTGGACCCAAACTCGGTCTCCGAAAATCATTGCTTCTGTGTTCCTAAGAAGCAACATGCAAATAACAGGCTGGAATCGGAGGCGTATCTGGAAGAACCACGTCTGCAAATGGCTTTGAAGATGAAAAGCGGCCTTGAGTGCCAAGGCGAGCTTCCTTTCTATTTATCCTCACGCTGTCACCCAGATCACTCTGCTAATAATGCCTGTCGAAGTACATCTCTACCCCACGCTCACCAGCCAACTCTGAGCCTCCCTAAGAAGAGGCAGGCCCTGCCTCCTTCCACCATCGAGGGAGAGGAGCTGATTGTCCAGGGCAAAAGGTTCAGGGAATCTTGCCATTCACCATGTGCTCAGAGCGTGATTTACCTTGATTGGGACAGCAATTTACTCACCGTTTTCCAACCAGGCTTCATTGGTTTCCACTCAAAATGGATTGAAATCTGACACAAATTGCTGCCCCGGCCTAAGAAATGGTAATTTTTTTACAATCAGATTCATACGACAATACCAGAAAATAAGAGATGCTGGGGGCTAACTGGCGATTAAGCAGTAAACGCCAGGGCTGGCGGCAGCCTCCTGGTCCCACAGTGGCGTTCTACATCTCCTAATTCACGGTTTTCTCTGTCACCTCTCAACCCCCCAAATAGCATATATTACACAAGAGTATAAGGACAGTGAAATCAGTTGTCCAAAAACATGCAAAACGAGAAAGACAAGAGCCTTCCAAGTTACTTGCTCAAGAGAAGAAAAAAACTCAAAATGCACCATTGTGAAAAGACATTTATTTCATTTATTTACCTTTCACCTGCAAATTATTTATTTACTATAAAGAAGGATGAAGTTTTGTGACATCCAACTAACTACTCCTGCACAGCAGGTCTTTGCAACAAGGTAGCAATATAGGATTTCTTCTACCAGAAATTAACTAACATCTAAGCCACAAAAGTCAACAGCATCCTTAGGTAAGCAAATGGCTGAGTCTGCTCATGGGGCTTTATTAAAAAATCAAGAGCTTTAGAATTAGCACAGATGTAGTCACACTTGGTTTGGACATCTTGGACGAACCCCAAAGATAAGATTTCCCCAATCGCTACAAATACTAAGAGGAATAAATTAAAGCATCGACCCAAGTTTGTAACGAAGCTAAGGAAACTTCACAGTCTACATTAGATTTGTGCCTCCCATCATACACATATGCATACAAGTCATTTTAGGTAAACTAGACCATGTGCCGTATATACAGTTATGAGAACTCAAAAAGTAAAGAAACTTACTAGGCAGCCTTCTGTAAGCTAGACTTGCATCAATAATGCCTAGTAATCAGTGCCTAATTTTCTAAGAGCATTTTATGAGTTGATCACTTCAAGCCAGACAGGAGCACAGGAATAATGCTTGACAGATGCCACAAAGCTCAAAGCACCTGAAGAAAGTCTCTTCTCCCACAGTCAATCAAAACATCAACGGTGAACAGCACCAGCACCAAGACCACAGTGGCCGGAGGGCAGCCCACACCTGCAGAGCTCTGCAATCCAGCTGGGGGTTCCTACCACCACTGCACGGCATTTCAGGTGTTTATTTTATTTTTAAGCAATTGACATATCCCTAAAATTGGGCATACATGAATTTTATAAATTATATAATTTAAATGCATGAAAGAAGTTTACTCTTTACTGGAATCTGACTGAAAATCATTATGCAAAGTCAATAAAAACACCCTAGCTCACTGTGGTTGGTGAAGAACTTGGAAAATGTGAAGGACTCTGCAGGGGCCTACTGGAGACTGGGTTTATAGAGGAGTATCACTTTTCATGCTCCAGAATATGCTCTTGGCCTTTTGACCACCCCAAGCAACATTGTTCTCAAGCTGTAAAACAGAGGGACGGTTCCAGAAGCTTCTTCACTCTCACCTCTCACTCAAGCATGTCAGGGAACGTGGGTCTTCACTTACCTTCCTCATTAAAACCAAGTGGATGCGGCAGGACGAGAAGATAGAGCATCTGGTAGGATGGAACAGAGACTCCAAGAAGGGACTGTTCGCCATGGTCAGAGCTGGGTCACAAAAGCTTTCATGGAAAAGGTGGGTTTGGGCCAGGCATCGAGAGGACAGCAAAGCTTGAACAGGCAAGAGAAGTCGGGGGTCCTTCAGGCCAAGGATCCCGGGCTGGGCAGGGGGCCGACAGGCTGAGGTGAGGCTTTGGTCCCAGAGCCTGTGCAGGGAAACAGGCAGAACCACCCGACAAATACAAGGTGGCCGGTTGACACGGGGCCTGTAATGCCCGACAGGCTACCCAAAGGCTTACTCTGATCAACTGCACAAAGCCGCAACAGTTCACAGTGATAGACGGAGGAAAGGGGAAGGGGTGTCTGCATTTTACAGCCAGCTAGGAAGAACACAGCCCAGCCTAGTTGGTCTTAAAGACACCGAACAAGGACCAAATCCCAAGGCTCCCACTGTCTGTGACTCCACGCAGAGCAGCAGCGTTGGAGGATGGCGATGGGTGGGTTTCGTTCCAGATTGGCTACTTTTCAGTATTCAGGCCAGAGAGAGTGGATGAGGGAACAAGCAGAAGAGAAAAACACAGGTTGCCGCACAGCCGTCAGTTTGCATGGAAATGATGCATCCAACTGTTGGCATCTCCCCACCTACACTCGGGGAAGATGCTCGGCAGGGATTAGATACCCCAGGGCATTGGGCCTCAAAGGCTCTTGAAAGCTGTCAGCTTCAATAGGAAACGCCGGCAGCTGCATTGTGCTGAACTTCTGTTACTTTTTAATTAGCACAGGGTCCGGAAATGCCTCTCGAAGAGCCCGCCTGGCTACGGCCTCCGCTACCGGGTCAGGGAAGCCCTCTCCTTGGAAATGCCTGAAGAAAAATGCCAAGTCCTGAGGATCTCACCTGCCGCAGAATAAATACCAGAAAAATCACACACACCCCCAACCCCCCAAAAAAATCAACCTGGGAGCTAAGGCTCTCAAACACACACCCTTTTACACACCTGGGGCCTTAAAAGCCTCTTCTTCATTGGGCTAACTGGAAAATTGGCCCAAAGGCTGCGGTGGGATGAGGGAAGACAAAGCGTGCAGGATACAGACGACACCTCTCAACCCGCATTCACGCTGACTCGTCCTGAGCCAATAAATCCAGGCCAAATGACACCGCGTGATGCCACCTACAGCTTCCAACACACAGCCACAGCCAAAGTGACTTCACATTTACTGTTTGTTTATAAATAAAGTATGTATTACAGAAGAACATAACTATGACCAAACCTCCATAGATAGTTGAAGTTTAACTTAGGAGTTAATACCAACAATGGTAGTAAAGGATAAAAGTAAACGTTTACCCTCGAGATGACTTACCCTCATGCGTATTCATGACCCCTGTCCTCAGGTTCCGATATCTGCAGGGTGACCATCTCAGGATCAACCCTGGTCTTCCTCCCAAATACCTCCTTCCTAAGATCCTTCTTTCCCCCGGCACTGCGCTTAGAAAGGCAAACCCAGTTCCTTCCCAGCAGGTACGAATGCAAACACCACTACTGTAACACAACCTCAATTTCCGGAGACTGCCATCACGCCATTGCTCTGCCCCTTCCACGACACTCCATTCCGTGCAACATTTCTCCAAGCTCTGCACAGAAGCAGTGTGTCTCTTTCCGACAGAATACCAACTGGACAGCTGTTTAGAACCGTCTCCTGCGAATGTCTGCCTTTTTTAATGGAAGAACTCCAACCTAAGCCACGCGTCGACTGGTACCATTTATATCTAATGACAGGTCCCCTTTGCCGCTGCACATGCCCAGGGAGTGGATTTGTTTAGTACACAGGCAAGATGTCTATTACTGAGTATAGAACAGTAAAAAAACAAAAACAAAAAAAGCCCATCTGGAGAGAAACGTCCTTTCCAATCTGGAGATGGGAAAAAGGAAAAACGACTGCCAACACAAATGCTTCCTCTGCAACCGTTAAGTGTGTACCTTGCAAAATGGTCAGATTTTTCTCTAATAAAAAGATACTGTATTTGCCACAAAGCTTAGGTAAACATGCCTTTCACTCCTTAAAATATGTTTTTGAAATGTGTTTGTACCTAGCAAGAACTCTATTCTGCCATCCTTCACAGGAAAAATCCAACATAGGGGAGGTTGAAGATTAAAGAGATTTAGCCCAGGGTCACACAAAAAGCCCTGAACCAGGAACAGGGTGTCTGAAATCCCAAGACTTGGTTCACTCTAACCATCAGTCTATGGTTTCTTTTCCTGATATTTAGTATACTTTCTAAAAATAATGCCAGCTATGAAACTTCTGCCAGTTCAACTTACCAAAATTTGGCTTTTTCTTTGGTGCATTAAAAAAAGTGAAATTAACTTCCAGTCACCTAAAGGCCTTTTGACCCACCAGCTCCCTGGCCCAAGGCCGACGGAACCCCGGAAGGGGATGACAACCAGCTGATGAGGCCACAGAAAGGCCGGCCCAAGACTGTGTTTACCTGGGACTCACAGAAAGAGCAGTCTGTGGTTTTTGTCTGCAGTTCTCTACGTGAAAAATAATAATCTAATTACAGACCAAAAACTGAAGTTGACCCTAAAAAACTGTCTTCACCAGTGGCCAATACTATTTAGAAAGGGAAATTCTAGCTCTCTTCCCTCAGCTTCCAACAGTGTCTGATTTCTATTCTCTACTTCGCGCCAGACTTGAAGACTTTTATTTAAAACCTATTCTCGGCCGGGTGCAGTGGCTCACGCCTGTAATCCTAGCTCTCTGGGAGGCCGAGGCGGGCGGATTGTTTGAGCTCAGGAGTTCGAGACCAGCCTGAGCAAGAGCGAGACCCTGTCTCTAGTAAAAATAGAAAGAAATTAATCGGACAACTAAAACTATATAGAAAAAATTAGCCGGGCATAGTGGCGCATGTCTATAGTCCCAGCTACTCGAGAGGCTGAGGCAGGAGGATTGCTTGAGCCCAGGAATTTGAGGTTGCTGTGAGCTATGCTGACACCACGGCACTCTAGCCTGGGCAAAAGAGTGAGACTCTGTCTCCACAAAAAAAAAAAAACCTATTCTTACCTATATTAGTGAGGGAGAAAACTGATTTATATTAAAACCAATTACCTTCTAATCAAAATGAAATGTCAACACTTTTCAAATCTGTAATGGTCAATTCATACAACAGTAAACAACATTCTATTCTAACCCAGGGACACTGAGCATTTTCACTTATACACTTAAAAACAGTGATTTAAGAGCTCTGTTCTGCCATGATCATATGAACTAAACGCAAAAAGAAAACGTTCTAGTTTGACTCCATTTAAAAATTAACTACTAAAAACAAACCAACCCTATTTGTATGACCTTGTATAACCTCTCCGAAGACTCAACTTCCTTATCAATAAAATAAATAGAACAGCATTCACCTATTAAAATTAAATAAGCCAATGGTTTAAAGTGCCGGGCAAAATGTCTCACACAGTAAGCCAACAAGAGGTGGTAATGACAATCTCAAGACAATGTAAGACTAGGGTTCAAACCCTAGCGCTCTCTCCTACTGGCTGTCACTGGCTAAATTACTCCAGTTGCCTGGATCCTATCTCCTCTGTAAAATGAGGATGACGAAACTCAAAATAGATTAAATATAAAGCAATAAAAGAATGGCTGGCAAACAGGAGATGTTTAAATAAGCAGGCATTATTTTTACTTTTAATAGTATTATATTTGGGGCCGGGCGCGGTGGCTCATGCCTGTTATCCTAGCACTCTGGGAGGCTGAGGCGGGAGGATCGCTTGAGCTCAGGAGTTTGAGACCAGCCTGAGCAAGAGTGAGACTCCATCTCTACTAAAAATAGAAAAAATTAGACATGGACGGTGGTGTGTGCCCTTGCCCGTACTCCCAGCTACTCAGGAAGCTGAGGCAGGAAGATCGCTTGAGCCCAGGATTTTGAGGTTGGAGTGAGCTATGATGATACCACTGTACTACAGCCCAGATTCTGTCTCCAAAAAAAAAAAATAGTATTTGGAAGAGTGGAACGGGAGTGTTCCTAAAACAATGAAATGGTAAATGTCCCAATTACCCTGATTTGATCATTACTCATTGTATGCTTGTATCAAAATATCACACATGCCCCATAAATATGTACAACTATCATGTATCCATAAAAATTTAAAATAAAAAAAAGTATTTGGAGTAAATGGATACTTTCAAATCAGATTAATCCACGATGCTTTTACCTGTTAATGTCTAAACCTACGGATCCAAATGCTGTTTGAAAAAGAGCACCTTGTAGGTGCTTATTTAAATTATATTTAAAGTGAGACTGTAGGAACTTGCACTTGGAATTTCAGACTCTTGCATTATATCTTAAAGTGATTCAGTTCATGTATTAGTTTTAATTGAAATGGGGAAAAAAAACAACTTGCCAAATTTAGCAGAAAGCAGAGAGGGTATATACTTTAATATGTTTTTATGCTCTATGTTTTTTCTTGGCCAATAAAACTGCAGGGAAAAATTCACAGTATAAAAACTCGTTTCGTTTCCTCTTCCCCGACCCCACAACTCTGCGAGCATCTGTGCTCTACACACAACTGCTGACATTATTTGCCCTACTTTGCAGAATGCACCAAGGGCTTTAACAAGCCCTGGATGTATCAAAATGTATCATGTTTGGTTTTCTGCAGAACAGAAAGGAATGAAACAGACAAGCACAAGGGAGTCTTTCTTCAATCAGTGTCAGAGACACATGAATGGAAGCCTACAGGTGTCTTCTCATCAATTACAAGAGGGACCCTAACTATCAGTGTACGGTTGAAACATTATTACTTTTTTAAAATTCCCCACCCGCCCAGGAGACGGGAAGTGGTAGGACGGCATCTTTTCCTCTGGACAGTGCTGAACTGACCACACAAAGCCAATCCCTCAGAATTGCATTTGGTAACCTTACTTGAATCATTTTACATTCCTTGTTATACTGCAAGTTCCAAGCAGAGTGTCTTCCCTCAATTACAACACACAGTCCTGCCTATTAAACATCTTGTTTACACTGACTTAAACACAGCCAGCACTTGTTTGCGCCAACAAGATCATTTTGCTTAGGAACCGTCCCGGGAAATTTTTAGTCTTCCAAAGAGCGGCAAGTACTGCCCCATGGCCAAACCTGAAGGCAGGGAGTACGCAGAGCAGGGAGCTTCAGACAGACTTTCACTCACTGGCTGCCAGAAGGCTGCCGTCATCCACCCACATCATAAACCTCGGTCGGTGAGATCTGACACCCCCCCCCCGATCTGGGATGTTGGGATACAGAGTGCTACTGGGAATGGACCCAGCTAATCCTAGGAATTATCAGAGCAAAACCAAGTCAGGTATTTCTTCATGGCTCGTATTCAAAGACACCCCGATCTGGCCCAGCCCATGCCAAACTGGGGTTATCCGAGAAGGCTACATGTGTACATGCCTCCAATCTTCTGTATCACTCACCTTTTCCAGAGCACGTACGAAAACATGACCCCACGTAGACCTTAAACCACTTAACAGAAACAGCACTTTACTTCTGCACAGTGAACTACGACTCACCAGCTGCTTTCACAACTGTCACCTAAGGTCAGTGGTTTTTTTCCCTACACTTTGGGGAAGTGAATCTGAAACGTCAATCACATAGGCCTATCTGTGTAGATGTACTGAATCTCGGTTTGTTTTTTTCCCCCAGATAGAAGCAGAGAGATCTGGGAGTGAGATTCCAGTCCAACATCCTTATTTTGTAGATAAAGTAACTCAGGCTAAGAGAGATGACACTTGTCCCAGATCACACAGCTACACAGACTATCTCTGAAACCAGAAGCCCAGCTTCCTGATTCCTCCCTCTCCATCTGGAATGTTCCTCACAAGTGAGGGTTGACAGATGCCGACCACCAAACTGAATGCATGCGTTGACTTTGTGGTTTGTTGTGACAAGTGTAATTTCCCCAAATTTGTTGTTGTTGTTATTGAATAGGTACAATAAGCTGTCGCCGAAGCAATGTGGATGTAAGAATGGTTAGAAAAACCACAAAATGTGTCCTGAATTACAGATCCCAATGTCATGATGCTACAAAAACTTTTATGAGTTCTTATTTTAGAGCAGGGTAAAAACTCCTTATGACTGCTATACACTGTTACATGAACTCCACAAGTTCCAAACAGTGAAACACAAAGAGAAATGCTGCCCAAACCTAGTACATTAGAACTAAAAGTAATTTAAATTCCACAGTAAATGTGTTCATATTATTTGAAAAAACAAAAACAAACAAACAAAAAAACCTCTTTTACTCTGATATCCTCACCAAAAAAAACCCACCAACTTTTAGTCTTAAGTGTAGGCCCTGGAGAGTTTGAATTTCTCGTGCATGAACTTAGAGCCCAAGAGCATCCTGTATCGATTAAATGGAATCTCACGTACTTACTGCTCAGAGCCACGTTCCCATCACTCCCCAAATTTGGGAGTCTTTTGGGGGCGCTAGTGAAAAACTGTCATCTCAGCTAGAGCAGGCAGAAATGGGATTTGGCAAATGTTGAGGACTCCCAGGAAAGCCTTATTATAAAAAGAAAACAGGGAGGACGCAGGAACCTACTCTGGCTTTTTTTAAAATAAGAATCACCAAGATGGTTATTTATGCCTAGCAAGGTTAAAAAAAAAAATTAGCCCATGATGTCTGCAGGAACAAATGAAGAGGAAAAACTCTCCCACCGTTAGCAAAATGCATCATCCCCCAGCCAGACGGCCTGTTGGAGGTTCAGGGTGGGAGTTTTAATGGGAAATGGGAAATACTCAGTTCCCATCTCAGCAGGTCTCAGCTGGCACTTCTAGAGCAACGCACCTCAAACAGGGGGGTGGGTCACTCTCTTCTCCAGGACGGGGGCTGCAGAGAGACCTCCTGCGCCTGGGGAGTGTTTTTTTAATACTGGCCCAGGAATGGGTCCTGCACACGGTATGAACTTTGGTGAGGCCTGGAGGGGTGGGAGTGGGGGTAGGGGTGCGTGGGTGTCTCCTGCCCCCTGACAGGCAGGCGGCTTGGTCCCAGCAAGAGCTGAGATAAAGATCTGAGACAGTATTTATTTGCGAAAGGGAGAGGGCAGAGTGCGTGCACATTTAATGCTTAGTAGGGGAAAAGTAGCAGATCTATCTCCAAAGCGAGCCCAGCCAACAATCCCTTCCGATCACCGAGGCCTCCCTTCCCCCACCCCCTTTACCCGCGCGCTCTGCCTCCGCAGGAAACCAGGCCGCCGAGGCCCAATTGAAGCCTGTTTTCGCTTTTTGTCCGACCTGGTGGAACCCGGATCCATTCCCTCGGTGTAGACACGTCATTCGGTCCCCCAGGTCCCTTGGCCACGCTGCAAGGACGGAAGGGTGAGGGACGGTGGTGGGCAGCGGCGATGGATCCGGATCTGAGAGGGGTCGGCCCTCGTCAAAAGTGGTTTCCCACCAGTCGGCTCAGGATCGGCAACGGCTGCGCCGCGGGAGCCCGCAAGGACGCGGCGCGCGGCCGGGGAGCCCCAAACCCCGCGCGGCGCGGCGAGGTCCGGGGACGCCGGGGCGGGCGACAAGTCCGGCCGCCGCACCGCGGGAGAACGAGCGTCGCCTGGCCTTCTCGGAGTCCCACACAACTCTGGAAACCCCACGGATGCTGAAAATTCCGAAAGCGAAACCGCGAGCTGGTCTCCAGAAGTTTGGAAACGGTCTCTCAGGCTCCCCGGCGTGGTCTCAGAACTCCCGGACACGACAAACGCCACCGAGGACGAGTACCGGTGTCAGTGCCCGTCGCTCGGTACGGCCACCATCTGCGACCCCCAGATCCCGCTCGGCTTTTCACGCGTAAAGGCCCCAGGCCCCCTGGCGCGGCTGCGCCCCGACCCCCTGGTGCCGGGGCGGTGGTTGGCCCGGCTGCTGCCCGGTCTCGGTTCCTCCCTCCTCCCTGCAAGAAAGGAAAACTTGGACCCCGCGAGAACGAGGATCCCGTGGATTGTCCTTTGTATCCACCGTATATTCGCTTCCACGGCACAGCCCAGCACAAAATCGGGGGTCTCGGGGCGTTGGAGTGGATTGTGCGCTTGTCAGCGGCGACGTCAGGAGGACGAGGGGAGGGGTTCGCAGCTGAAACCGCATTTTACCAGCACAGAGCCATTTTAGGCTGGTCTCCACCTCGGCCGAGCCCACGGGAGAGCTGTCCCCAGGAGGACGCGCCGAAGCGCGGGCTGGAAGGACCGGGGACGCGCCGCGCGCTCGGCCCGCGGTGGGGTGGGGGGCGAGACGCACGGTGGCCGGAGCGCCCCCCATCACGCAGCCTGGCTGCCCCGGAGGGAAGGAAAACCTGCCACGGGGTCTCCAGCCCCCCTCCCACCCACGGCACACCCGCGAAGGGGCGGCCCCTCCGACAGCGCGGCGTTGGCCTAAGTGACCCTGTCCAGCCCCCCTCCAGCAAATGCTGGAGACCACGTTGCCGCGCGAACTACGGACCGGGCCAACACTATCTTTTTAAACCCTATTATTTAAAAACGTCTCCGGGGACTTGGCCGCTGCGCGAACAGGCTTGCGAGTCCCGAGGACGTCCCCCGGGCCTGCCCTCGCCAGCCCCGGGGACCGCGCGCGGCTGCCGCGTGGCCCCCGCTTCCTGGGGTCTCCCCGCTCGGCGGCCGCGTCCCGGCCACGGGCGACCCCTGTCGGGGCCCCTGTTCCCGGCGGAGCTAGGTTCCCGCATTCCGGTGGCTCTCCTCTGAGCTCGGATTCGCTTGCTTTCCCTCGGGCTCCTCTAACTGGCTCCGATTTCGTCTCCACTCCCAGATCCTCCTGGGCCCACGATGCCGGCCTTTCCGAGGCACTTCGCCACCCCCTACACCCCAAGGCGACAGCCCTGCCCACGCGCCCTCCACGCAGAGGACGCCCCTCTCCGATGCAGCCCCGGGGGTCGGTGCCCAACCGGAGCAAGGGGACAATTTCTTCCCAGAACGTTTTCCCCATCCCCCACCTTCCCCAGAGCGCGAAACCCAAAAGTGGCGGGGGCAACTCCTCGTCTCCACCCTAAGCGCCACCGAGATCCGTGCGACCCCGCCCTTCTGCCCCTCCACTTTCGTCCTCCCGCGCCCCGGCTCCGCAACTCCCACCCCGGCGCGGCGCGAGGGGACGCAGGAGCCCACCGCTAAGTGCAGCGCGCCCCCTGCACGCACAAACCCCACTGGCGTCTGCAGCCGACTGCACCCGACACCCTGGACAGTTAGTCCTTTTAGCAAGCACCACCGCGCTCCACCCACTCCGGGCTTCACCCGCACGGGGTCCAGCACACACAAGGGGAGCGCGAGCTCGTCTCCTGAAAGCCGGAACAAATCACTCCCCCTGCCCTCCCGCATTTGCACCACGTGTCAGCAGTTTGTCACGTCAAATCAACGCACGGTCTGGGTTCCAAGACGCACACACACATTCGGGGCCGATCTCTTCTGACGCCCCCTCCCGCAACGGCACAGCCAGGCCTGCACACCCACCCAGGGGCGCGCACGGCGGTCGCGCTCGGCCGCCCTGGTCCGGCCGGCGGCGCCCCTCCGCCCCCTGCCCCTCCAGCAATGGACTTGACGCGCAGACTCTAACCACGGAAAAAACTGGGGCGGCCCATTCCCTCCCTTTTTGCCCACTTAATTCGCTAAAGCGTTTCCCGGGGTAGCCAAAGAGACTCGAAACTCAGCGGCGGAAACTCTGGTTGGGTTTTTTCCCACCTCAAAACCTTTATTTTCAGTTTGTAAAAGCCACCTTGGCCCGCCATGTTGAAACCCGCCCGGTGTCTGAGCACCGTCCCCGCCGCCGCGGCGCCCCCGAGAAGACACGAGCACGCAGCGGGCTCGGGACGCGCGTCCGGCCGCCGCGAACCCGCCACTTCCCACCTCCAGGGCCCCCCCTTCCCCGCTAATCCGCTCCCGCCGCCCCGGGTCACAATCGATAAATACATCTCCCAGCTCACCCAGCTGCTTTTTGGCGGATTTCAGCAACACACACACGCACGTTAAAAAATAAACTCCAGGGCCAGATCGGGTTAGCAATTTTGCAAAGAGGTCGGATGAGAGGAGACGACGAGAAAGCCCCAAGTGACAGGATGTTACTTTAAAGGGGAAAAAAAAAAATGAACAAAAAGATCGTCCTCGCTGGAGCACGCTCCGAAACTACTGGTGACAATTTCATTTCAGCTGCACAGGCAGACGTTTCCGCAGGGGCGATTCGGAGGTCGGTGCGATTTCTGACCCCCTGGCTGGTCTGCAGGCCCCCTTTCCCACGACCTTATTCTCCCCCACCCCCATCCCCCCACACACACCGAAAGAAAGAGGAGACCTCAGCGCGCAGGAGACGCGGGAGCGCGGGGCAGGCAGCAGGGGCGGCTGCGTCGCCAAATGAGTGCACAGGGAGGAAGGTGGGCGGCGGGAGCGGGCCGGCCGCACCCGGAGGCGGAGGACACTTTGCAACTCCGCACGAACTCCCGCACGGCCAGGCTTCCGCGGCTGCGAGACGCCGGGAAGGGGTCGGAGAAGCAAAGAATGACAACCCGGAGCGCACAGCGGAGTTTGGGGCTCCGCTCAAGTGCCGTCGCTTTCTTCTCCTGCCCTTGTCGTGGGCTCCGCTCCCCGCCTCCCCACCTCCCCGAAACCCCCACCACCCCGGCCGCCGCGGCTCGATCGCGCTTCCCTTTTTTCCTAAGCTGAAAAAAAGACGCTGATCGGCGCACTCAACCTGCGGGCCGGAGGTCCATTCGCGGGCCAGGCTGAGCGCGGGGACAGCGGCCGGCGCGGCTCCTACCTGGGCAAGTTTGTGCCGCCCTCGGCGTGGACCCGGGCCCCGGGCGCCGCCGGGGAGGGCGCCG
>NW_012155729.1:4563677-4582062 GCF_000956105.1 Propithecus coquereli
GCGAACTCCTTCAACGATCTTTTCCAGCGCTTGCAAAATTTCTTAAGCCAATTAGCCTGCGGAACGTGGTCTACTCCTTCCTCCGCCCGCGCCGCGATCGCCGCCGGCGCCCGGGAACACGGACACCCCCCACCCCGGCCCAGTCCAGGCCCACGCGGCCCCGTCCCTGCTCCGCGCCCCTATCCCCCTTCCCGGAGCTCCCTCCACGCGCGATCTGCGGAAAGTGCTCACCGCAGGCGTTTCCGCACGCCCGTCTGCGGGGCAGCTGGGCGCACTGCGCACCTCCCCGCGCTGTCGGTGTCCGCAGTGGGAAGCCCTCGGTCCACCAAGTGCACAAACTTACCCTTTATCCGCCCAAAAGCGTCAAGAGCGCCGAGAAATTGATCCCAAGTGCGACCTCGGCCCCGCCCGCTCCGCCCCACCCTGCACCGAAATTGAGCCTTCAGTGAAGATTCGAACATTTCCTGGCCCCTTGGGGAGGACGGAGGCACCGGGAGCCGTGCGCTCGGACCGTGCCCCGAGGGGCAGGAAACTAGGCTGGGGCTGCCCGGGACAGCCGCCTGCTGCGAGATGCCGAGCCGGGCGGGACAGAGGGAACCATGCTCGCCACGGCGTCTCGTGGGGCACCGGGCCGGGACCGACTCTCACGGGGCGTGAAAAGAATCTTTGCCCGAGCCCAAGCGTGGCCCCCGGCGATCTGCTGGAGAGCGTGGGGGTCGGGGGATCGCAGCCCGATGGAGGGCTGAGGGTCTGCGGGGCCTGCGGGCACTTTGTTGGGGCGTTTGTGGAGGACGCAGAGGAGCTCCCCGGGCCTTGGGCACAATGGCTGGGCAGAGCCCGAACGAAATGTCCCCAGTGCGGAAAAGCTGGTGACGCCCTGGTAGGCAAGACCCAGAGCTTCCGAAGAGGGGCCTCTCCTTCGCTGGGGAGCAGCGGGGAGAGGCTGGTGGGGGCTGGATTGTATTGCCCCGGGAAGCAGAACGGACACGTTCGCTCGGGGTTTTTGCTCTGTTGCCACAAGGGATAAAATCTCGCCCGAGTCTCCCAGTTCTGTTCCCACCCCTTTCCCGTGAACCCCCCTCGCGGTACCGCCCCGCCCCGGGGGGCCAAGAGGTCCTCCCAGCGCCCGCTGGTTCGCAGCTCCTCCCTCTCTCCCTCGTCCCGCCACCCCAACGCCATCTGCAGGTGGGGTACCCCGAGGGCATGTGGGCGCTCCGGAGGGCTGGGGACCGGCGACGGAGTGAGGGCGCCTGGGCCTGACCGCGCGCGGGACGGCCGGGGGTCCCCCTCCTGCGGCCCCTCTCCCCGACAGCGCCGCTGGAGCTGAGCTAGAACCACCCGGAAACGGGGCTCGCCGCGCCGCGACCCTGGGGAGCGCGCCTCCGCCGAAACCAGCGGCCGAGCCCGGAGCTCAGGGCGGGCGTCGGCAGCCTCGAGCCCCCGCGCGCCGCCTGCGCGGGGATGTCCGACTTCCTCCCACCTTGGAGAAGGCTTTGCGAGGTCTGAAGCGCCTTCCGCCGGCCTGTCACTCCTCCATTTGACTTGACACAGGAGCCACCCGACGCCCAGAAGGGCAGGCGACTTAGGATCAAGGCTACCCACGGCGCGGCACAGTCTTAAACTCCAGCCCGCGTCTGCGACCCCTCCAGCTCTCCAGCCAACAACTTTGGGGGACACCAAGCCGGAGCCCTGAGCTCTTTTCCCTGCAGGTGGATGAAGGCAGCCTCCCCAAACCAATCGCTCCACCCGCACCCCTGGACTGCCTCCTTCTGGGCCCTCGGGAATCCAGAGTGTGGGCTCCAGACACTCCCCACGGCCCCGGCCCCAGGTCTCAAACACCTGGGTCATCTCTTCTCCCTCCTTCAACACACAGTGGCGCCCGTGGGGAAGCAAGCCCGGGAGACCCGCCCTGGGCGCCCCACTCCCCCAAGACTTCGTCGCCTTGTGCCCTGGCGAAGCACAGAGCGCGCGGTGGCAGGAAAAGGCCGGAGTGCTGAGACCTTCCCCGACTCCCCGGAGCCGCTCGCTCGCGGCCCGCGCTGCGCCCACAGAGGTGGCAGTGGCCTTGACCGGCGACCGCGGCTGCGCCCTCCCACGTGCGCCCCAGACCGCGCGGCCTCGCTCCGCCCGTGGGAGCGAACGGGCGGCTCGGGTGTGGAGCGAGACCACGTTCGCCCCCTCCGCGAGCCCTGGCGACGTGAGCTGCAGCCAGCCATTGTGCCGTCTCCAGACTTGTTTGCCAGATCTAAGTCATTATTATGCACGAAACGTTATTTCATCAAAATAAAAACAAATGCAAAAGAACACCTGATCCCAGAGTGTGTGAGACTGTGCGCGGGGGTTGCACTGTTGTCATGAAGAGTCTCAACCCAGCCTAGGGTGAAATTTCTGGACGTTTGGGCGCCACCCACTTTTTGGTTGCTTTTTGCACGTGACTTACTGAACGTTCCTTGACTTCCTTTTTGCACCTCCCTTCATTCTCCTTTATCCAAGGACACCAATGAGGCAAATGAAAATTGGTTAGGAGAGACCCTGAGGCAATTAAAGTGGCCCCTTCCCCCCACTCCAATGCCTTTAAACTTACATTTTTATTTCAGAACCAGACACTCACTTAAAGATGGGGGCAATTCTGGCTTGTTCGGCCAGGGTTAAGGCCCGGTTAAAACGGTTGATTGTTTTTTCAAGGTAAGGAGGGGTTTTGCCTTTAACTTCGGGGAAGTTTTTCCCGGTGACCTTCTTCTTTACCCCAGGTTTTTTTTCCTTTTTGTTACGTTTTCTTGAAATTCTTGGCAAAACTTGGCTTTGGTTCCCCCGTTGGTTGTTTTTGCTTTCTTAACCTCCCTTTTGGCGTTGATTTTCTTCCTTTTTTAATTCCGGTTGCGGTTTTAGTTTTTGCTTTGGAAGGGCTTTGGGATTTTTTAAAATTTTGATTGAGGTTAGTTGTTCCAAATTTTTAAATTTTTTTCGTTTATTTTTAAATTTTTTTTTTCTTTTTCGTTTTTTTTGTTGTTACCGGTTCAACCACCAAATCTATCATGGTTGAAAAGTTTCTCGTACTCTGTGTTTTCTTAAGTATTACTTCACAAAAAGTATTGCCAAAGAGTTGAAAAATTGTATGCGGACTATTTATTCTATTTATGTTGAAGACATGTGATTACTTAAATCTTACTGCATTAATCTTCATGTCGAGAGAAACGTTGCTCGATTTGCTCATATCTATTCCAAGTTTATCACTTACCACTGAGGAAAGGAAATGTCCAATGATGACATCTTTAAGAGTTCTTACGGTAGAGACTCTCTAATGAGACATGAGACGTACCAGCTTAACAGGAAAGGACGAAGGAAGGAAAAGGACCAGAATCCAATATTTGAAGAATCTGGGCCATCTGCTCTTTACTGGAGCCTTTAAACCAAACTTGTTTTCTCTGAGGCTACATAGATAGTATTTTTCCATCAACCTCCTAAGGTCATGAAGAGTAAACCTAAACACACTGTCTTTTTTATTTTTTCACCATTTTCCCCTATCTTCCATCCCCAATTAAAGCACTTAATGGCTAATGCGTTGCGAGCGAAATGACCTCAGTCACACAATTATCTGTGTGACCCCTGTAAGTCCAGTGACCTCTCTGAGCCTTTCTTTCCTCTTGGGTGAAAATGAGGGGATTGGATTGATGGGTAAAGTCCTTTCCGACTCTAAAGCGTGCTTAGCAATCTACGCCACCCCGAAGCCACACATTAACTTCTTCAGTATTCCAGCACCTTCTCTGCCAATTTAATACATCAGAAGTGTGAACTCCGGGGTCACAAAGGGAAAATATGTATATATATAAAATAAAGCAAAGGGATCTGTACGGGAAGGTGTTAGGCCCTCTGTTGGCCTCTGACCTAGAAAGGAGGTCATGTTGCTGCCTCCTTTGAATTAACTGTCGTGTTTTTGCATTTACTGTATGGGTTTCGGGTTGCCCACAAAAATGTCAGGGCTCAGGTGAGAGTACCTGTGAGAGTCATTCTGAGAAAAGCCCGGGTAATCGAGATGGCTTGCTGAAATGGTTAGGAATTCTCAGTGAGTACAGTGAGGGGTAGTGGTTCAAAAAACATCATCACCTAGCAGAGCTCTTTCTCATACTTTTCTAGAAATTTCAGAAACATACTATTGCTATTGCTTCTTGTATAATTTGAAGGCATTTCGGGCTTCCTTGACACCAGAAGGAAAAAGCAGCAGTGGACAGGGCATATAAAAAAATGCATGATGACTCACCTCTCCTAGGGCCATTTACTGAAAGGGCTGAGATGGGTTACGTGGATGCACCGGTTTCGACTAATGGCTTCTTTCTCCACTGAGCCTGAGAAAATTCACTACCAGCTTCTGCAGCTACTGGCTTGCACATTTGGGTGTACAGTATCAAGTACGTCACATGTGAATTTTACTTTCTACTAGGCATAGTGTTTCAGATCCTGTGGCCTCACTTCCAGCCCTTTTGAGAGGGTGTTTTAACCGACGGAGTTGAAGAGCAGGGACTGGCTGTCAGGCACCGGCCTTGCATCCCCCACTCTTCTAAAGACAGGGGAAGGAGAGAGAAGATCTATTCAGTACCTAGTTTGCACCAGACACTAGTCTAGGTATTTTTACGTATATGATAGCACGTAAAGACTTCAGGTCTATATTAGGTGTAATATGCCTTTCAAATAGCTTAAAAATAAACACACAAAGCTGAGCTCTCATCCACCGTCACTGCCATTAGAACATACGTTGTATTATGTTTTCTGTTGTGGAGCTTAAGTTGTCTGGAACCATCTACATTTTCTAATCCAATCCCTTTATGACCAAGGGTGTCTGTCAGCAAACACACACACACACACACACAAACACACACACACACAATCAGCGCAGGTCAGGGACATACATGGTCTGCAACCCTAGAATAGTACTTCCTCTGTGTATGATAACTGGCCTGAATGAGGTTGAATTTGGCACAGTGCAGAAGTATTAAGTGTCCCGTTGGACTTATAAAATAGACTAAACAAATTAAAACAAGCAACCAAAATCCCATATCAAAAAGCGTTTTATTAATAAGCACAGTGGGCAATTTGTTATACGCACCCACTACTTTAATAAGTGCGCGACTATGATATATCAGAGACTCCGTATGGGGAACTGGACAATCCCAGCTTTATTGTAACTTCAAAATCCCCGACATACTTATTCTCACTGTATACATCACTAGAGATGATCTTACTACAGAATAAATCGTTATCGAGATCAAAGGAGCAAATTATTAGATCTATAAAGACTTGATTTGCAGCGCCACCTACTGGAGACAACTATTGACTTGCCTTCAGGTTTTTTAGATAGTTTTATTGTTGCTGTTGTTTGTTTTTTTAATGAAAAGAGTGTTGGGAAATACAGGTAGCAGTGGTAAGGGAAGAATTAGGTCCTTAGTGTATTTGATTAAAGCTCTACTTATAAGTAAACTGAAATATATTCACAGCGAATCATTCCTACTTTGAATGTTAGACATAAAGAGTACTCACATGTTTCTTTGGAAAGTAAAATCGCTTCCTTTTTTTATATGAGTCATTTAAGCTAGTTTTTAATAGAGCACTATGTTTTTATTCTTGTGCTTTCAAAGATTGAATTTTTTTTTACTTGTAAGTGCCTCTGAAACAGATACAGTCGATGAATTCTTGGAGGTTTTAATTTTAATTTCATACCAGGGGCAGGGAGGGACTCAAAGATTTTTCAAGGTTTCCTAAACCAATTTCTTGAAGAGGTAAATGTTTTTAAATTAGACACAGAGGAGAATTAACTAATGAAAAATAAAAACAAACCTCTACTTTCATTTCGTCGTTCAACAAATATTTATTGGGGACCTCCTATGTGCCAGGCACTGTTCTAGGATCTGAAATACAGCAAACAAAACATACAAAGCCTTGCTTCATGGCACATATATTTGATCAAGGTGAGATCAACAACAAACAAATGAATATATAATGTGTCATGTGGAGGTTAGTACAATGGAAAAGAGTAAAGCAGGGGGAGGTACGGAAAGTGACAATGAGGGAGGGGAGGGTGACGTTTTATATGGGAGAGGGTCAGGGAAGTGACATTTGAACAGAGTGCTCCAGGCAGAGGGAACAGTGAGTAAAAACTCCTGAGATGGTCTCGGCCCCATTTGAAAGGAAGAATAAATCATATAAAAGTTTGATGATATTTGACAGCATAAGCATAAGCTATTAAGTTGTAACTTCTAAATTAAGCAAGGAGTACTAGTATTCTCAGGTGGGAAACCATAACAAAGTGATCAATTCAAATACTTAACAACAAATCCACGTGTTCCCCAAGAGATCAAACCCAGTTCCTCTGAATTTAATCAGATTCTTAGGTTTAATGCATAGTAAAGGTCATCTGGTCTACCATCTCTCTCATGCCCAAGTCTTCCCTGTGTTATCCCAAGTAGGCATCCGGTCTGTTTGGACGTCTCACTCCCTCCAGAGAGAGCCCGTTCCATCTTTGGACTGCTCTGACTCTTGGCAAATTCATCCTTACCCTGGAATGAAATCATTTCTCTGGTCTCTAGTGTTTGAGTAACTGGCACAGCATGAGGAAAGGCAGAAAGCCCCCCTCTTCCTCACTGGGCAAGTGAGCGGGAGCCCCGTGGACAGGTCCAAGAATTTTGCATGTGTGCTAGGACCTGTGGTCTTGCAGCTGCCCCTTTAATTAACTTGCAACACGTCCAGCATCTGGAAACGAATCCATCCGCCGTCATTCACGACTCTGATCTCTCCTACATGCAAACTCCTCAAGGACAGGATGGTTCTCATAGTAGAGTTGAGTAGAGATGCCAGAGACTGACGGACAACATATGGAACGGAAGACTGAAGGAATGGGAGGGTGTGTGCTGTCGTTTAGGAGGGCGCTTGTACCTGAGCAAGGCAGCCATTAAGAGATTTCTTGCAATTGAATGCTTTGCCTTACGAAGAAACTACCCCATTTGTTTGATCTTTGGCATGGTTCCAAAAAGGATTTGCGGCCAGAGCTGAAAATTGTCTTCCTTTTTCCTCGAAGCTTCTACGCTCCCCAAAATAAAATGTTTTAAAGCACTTTTTGCTCACAAAATTTTTTTTGAACAGACTTCCAAGAGGATTTGCAGGCATCATCCAAGCCTTATCTCATTAGTTACCTTACAAGTCCTCTCTGATTATAATGCCACATTGATACCCCAGCACTCGTAGAGAGTGGGTTCTTTAGCACCAACACAGGCAGGAGCCTGGCAGGAGGAAGGGCGCCATTGGGTGTCAGCTCAAGCCTTCCGGGTGACTCCACTGCACTAGAAGGCCAAGCCTCCGCGACACGAGACATAACATTCACCTGTTGCCCCGTTCAGTAAAGCAAGATCCTAAATGAAAAACTTAAATAGCAAGAAATCAGCTTCCTGTTGAATTCAGACATATCTCAACATACATCCCAATATTGTTCCAGTACAAGCCATGTTCCTCCTCTGACATTGCAGGTCAACATAACTAGGAAGAAATAGGAGCATTGACTACACCAAGCATAGCTACTACATAGACAAGTAAAATGTAATAGTGTAAACGTCTCTGTGAGCTAATGTCTAGTCTTTAGTAATTCTGCATGATCATAACTGGGCCCTCGTGGTGTAAGGCAGATAACATTGAACCACGATATAGGTTTGCATTCTACTTCCTGTTCAGCCCTTCACCAGCTATAGGATCTTGAATGAGTGATTTAACCTCTTTCAGTCTAAGTTTCCTCATGTTAAAAAAAAAGAAAAAGTTGACATTAGGCTTTATATAATCTAATATTTTCCATTTCTTTTCTCTACTTAGGTGCAAAGTGTAGGCTCAGAGATCTAAACAGCTATTCTGATCCCCTTCTAATTCTATCCCCATGTCATTAGGGAAAACATTAACCACAACGTTAATATTAACAACTTAACGTCCATTAGCAGAAATAACTCTAAAGCTGCTTCAAAGATGAAGCGAAATATTTCCTTTCGGAAAGCTAAGAAACAAAAATGAAATTCAACCAGGAATGTCAATCATAATTTATTGCTCAGACCCGATCCCATCTTTCCACCATTTCCCCATCTGGCATCCTAAAGAGAGTGTGGGAGGTAAATAACCCCCACCCCTTCCAGCCACGGGAGGCAAAGTGATTTTATCCCTTTAGCTCCTGCACGTAAACCACAATGCACCTCTCTCCCACGGGGGAGAAATGGTGGAAATGACTCATTTCTTCACTCATACTGTGCTCCTTTTAAATCTCAACTTCATACGCAAATCCTCTGCCCAGAAATTGAACTTCCGGCAGCATAGTCTAAGACAATAACAAGACAATTACACACATATGTATATGTAAAGGTGGCACCAGAGAACTGTTGAAAATACTCATCATCTATAGGGGGTTGATTAAATCAACTAAGGTATATGCATGCAATGGCACATAACACAGACACTACAAATTATGTTGTAGATTTATGTCTTTTAACATGAAGAGTATTTTTAAAACACTGTACACTATGATCTCATCTCTGTAAAAAATACATTTACATATGTCTGGAATCATAGAGTCTGGTAAAATCTGGAAACATAGATACAAAAATGTTAAGCACATGGTAGTGGTCTAAGTGATATCACTTTTTACTTTATAACTTTCTGCCCTGTGCGATAAATATATGTTACAAAGATGCACCTGTTAATTTAGAAAAATACTCGTTTTTAATAGATAATACTTGCACATGGTACAAAACTTAAAGGATACAAAACAGTAAACAATGATAATAATTAAGGCTCTCTCTTTTCCACGGTTTCCTTCCAGAAAGTAATTACTGTTACCTCTGTCTCCCTTAATCTTCCTGAGATAACCCATGCTTTTCCATATATTGCCTTTATAATCACAAAAGCAATAATACTAGTTCCACTTTTAAAAAAATAATTTCAGGAAGATTAAAAGTAATTCTTTAGGAGTTAAATAAAATGATGCAAGAACTGAAGCAGTAATATACTTGCTTGGGTTTTCTTCTTTGTTTTGCAAGAACAGTAGACAGGAAGCATCAAACATATTATCCAACTCTTTGGTAGGTAATAGTCCTTCTTTATTATATTACATTTATTTAAGTAGATGTTTTGTTTCCCCCATAAGACATTGCATTTTTGGAGGGCAGAATGGTTGCCATAGAATTTTGTATCTTCCACAGTGCTTACATACAGTAAAATAAATTAATTAAAATATTTTCATTTCCAATATTTATAATTTATCAAGATTTTATAAATATCGTAATAATTTGTATACAGGCAAGCAGGAAATATATATTTGCTTCATAGGTAAATAAGTGACTATGATCTGAAACCAGATTTAATAGTTGGATCTTGAGCAGTAATGTTAGCAAATACTCATATTGCGCTCGCTGCGTGCCAAGTATACTTCTCAGCACATGACAGGAATCAACTCACTTAATCCTCTTAACAGGCCTATGCAAAGTTTTCCCTGTTTCACAGATAAGAAAACCAAAACACAGAAAGAATAAGTAACTTGCCCAAGATGATCCCACGGGCTAGAGGACTAAGATGGGCTCCAGATGCAGGCAGCCTAGCCCCAGAGGTGTGTCTCTTCTGTGAGTAAACCAGTACTTTTCAAATAAGCATCCTAAAGTATTTTATAGCATATAAATAAAAATAAATCTAGTGCTTTAATAAGGCACTCACCACGATTGTGGTGTTGGTGGTGCCTAAGAGAATTCTAGCAGAACCGAGGGGTCTGAATCCCAGCTCTCAGCCCTCCAGACCACGCTCCCTCACCTGCAGGTGACAAACTGCAGTTGAAGAAACTGAAAGGAGATACAGTGAATATGTGTCATCTCGTGGTTGTTAATTGAATATTCAAAGAACATGAAAAGGTAGGACAGGGGACGTGGCTGCAGAGTGAGGTCATTGTATGGACGCCTGGGTCTGTGGTCTTCGACTATGATGAGCTGAATTTATTCTTTTCCAAGCTAATGGTTTTTTTAAAAACTTGACTGTGCCCAGCGTTTGTTGGACATGCCAAAGAGACACTATAACAACTAATAGTAAAACCAAAAGTGGGCTTTTTTCAGAGTGAGGACAGAAGGCAAGATGAGAAGTAGGGAATCTAAACTCCACGAACAATTCAGGCCACGCGATGACGAAGACAGGAGTCCCTGGGCCATCTAAAGAAATTTCTCACAGAGATGAAAGGAAGCGAGTGAATTCCCGTTACGACCCGGGCGTGGTCCTGGGACCAGCATCCCTGGTACCACTTCGGAGCTGGGTAGAAGTGCGCAGGCCCCACCCACGAGAGCTCCTGAATCCACACCCCCATTTCGGCAAGATCCCCAGATGCTTCAGATGCTCACAAATGTTTGAGAATCGAGGATCTATTTTAATGTCCCTACTTTACAGATGAAAAAACTGAGTCCTGTGGAAGACGCCAAACTCACGTGGCTAATTCTTGCTGCAGACAAGATTAAAATCCAGATGAGAAACTATGAGGGGACAAATGCAAAATTGTTTTACACGTGGGGGAGTACATTGGCCGCCATGTGTGTTAATTACTTTGTGGCTATGGGATGGCGGCGTTACCGGTGACGCTCAAGTGAGTAACTTCAGTCTCTATGTAACAGTTGCACTCTGTAATTACTATATGCCTGGCCACACTTATCCCTACAGACTCTTGCTGTTTCTTGGGCAAAATGTATTCTTTGAGTGAGGCTAATGTTCCTAACATCGACTTTTTCCCTCGAATTCTCAAGTGCAATTGCAGGAAAAAAAAATTTTGTTTTAGGCTGCCTTCTCCATGATATGATAATTACTACCATATTTAAAATGTAATCCTCTTCTAAAAATATAAATGTTAAATGCAACGGCTTAGTTGTACACTATGATTATCCATCATTTCAATTTCTCAATTGGTTTTCAAAATAGCTTCAAATCAGCTAGGTATTTATTAGGAGAATTTTTTTTTCTTTTTTTGCTTTTGGATTTGGAAGACAGAAGCATTTGCATTAATATTTCCATCCATGGAGAAGATGAAGCGATTATAGGTTACTTAAACGTGGTTGGTCTCAATTCTAACCTCTGGGGAGGGTTAATGATTAATTGGTATTTAGAAGCAGATTAAAAAAGGACATATCTCTTTGAATGCTTACAGATAGTAATAGTACACAATAGTTGGCCCAAAAAATGTGATGCTTGTTAATTTGTATCAAGGCTGAATAAAAAAACATTCATGGTTGCTGTCTCTACAAAAAAATAGAAAAATTAGGTGGGAGTAGTGGCATGTGCTTTGTAATCCCAGCTACTTGGGAGGCTGAGGCAGGAGGATCACTTGAGCCCAGGAGTTTGAGGTTGCTGTGAGCTATGATGACACCACTGCACTCTAGCCAGGGTGACAGAGAGAGACGCTGTCTCAGTTATTTTTTTTTAAATCATGATCGATATTCAACTCTGGTAGCCTGAATTCATATCCAGATTGCATAAGAGAATCTTGTTGGATTTGCCTGTATCCTGTAAGAGTACATATGGGTCTCTCTTTCTCAATGCATTTTTTTCTGTGCAGATGATTCAACCGGTATTTCCTGAGTCCTGAGCATGTGCACAGCACTTCCACTTATACACCACAGAGTTTACCTCCTGAATTGGCCATTCGTTTCAAATTTCTAAAATCGACGCTCCTCATCTGGGCTTTATTCCAAAGAAAACTTTTTTTCGTGCTTATATGACTTTATTTGAGAATTCCTAATTTCCTATCACTAAAAACAGATTAACATTACTGAAAAAAAATGCAAAACCTGAGGCATTTCCGGGACCACGTGGACCCACCCGAACACAAGCCCCCCGAGAGGGTCACCATGCAAGTCCGTGCGAGAGAACACGTTGGCTTCACGTAGGAAATGCGCGTCGGAGCTGGAATGACCACCCCGGAGCAGATCTCAGAGTCCTCTTCAGAAAGAACCCTTTGGCTTCAGTTGTTTCTTGACAACATGAGACGTGAGCTTGCCCCATCCTTGATGGAAGGGGGATGCTTTCTGCACAAAGTGGGCGGTGTGTGTATACAAATGCCGAGCCGTTTTGCAAGCAAGAGTGCTCCTCTGGCACAAAGGGAGGGGCGGAAGTTTTATTTGAACCAAAGTTATGCAGCCAACCACATGTGGAATGTTCCTTTATTACCAAGGAGGGGAAGAATGATGGAGAGAGGAATTCAACCTCTATTCCTCAATGCTCTGGCTATTCAAATCCATATAAAGGATGGGGAGAGCTCTCTGAGCAACGATTACAATCCACAGAAAAGGCATTAGAGGCACGAAAAATACGTAAGTCATGAAAAGGTTTGGGGGCGATTGTCTGGGGTCTTACATTTTAGGTTTCGATCTAACTGATCTCATTTCGTTCCGGCTTCTGGATCATATTTGATTTAGAGTTTTCACGACGTGAGTCTCGCTAGTCTTGCCAGCAACGTGGGGCCCAAATCCCTGAAGGCTTCCCTTAGCTCCCTTTTAGTCTCTCTTTCATCACTGTATTGTAGTCTGTCTGGTGATATATGTCTTTCTGAAGATAATTATATCCCTCTGGATTCTTTTTTTAATTCTTCAATAACTTTCACGGTGTTTGAAATCTTCAGTCGTCTCTCTTGTATCTCGTACGGCGTGTAAGAGGCATAACATTCTCCCTCACGGAGAGTCCTTTCAGAACAAGATCTTCAATTTCTCTACATTGATGTTAATTAATTCTCTTACCAGGAAGTTCCACTCCCTATTTTCGCATCTTCGGGAAACTGAGGCAAACAGCGAAGTGATGGATCAAAGTCACGTTAAAATATTGGCACCAGCGCTTGAATTATCAGCCAGCAGATAAAATTCTCAATGTGCTCTTCGGAAAGAAGTGGTAGTCTGAACTTGAGATAAATAATGGTGATCGAAACATCACATCATCAAGTAGAACGAGAGACCTGTGTAGTTTCACTTCTTTGCTATATAAACCTGAAGAACAGCATACTCTTCATGGCGATTTAGCCACTAAGACTTATGGTGAAACGCACATTGCCAAGATTTTATTGCCATATACATATCCACACACAGCAGGACTTTCGGTTTCCTACTGCAAAGTGTTATTTGAAATCATTAAAACTAAACTGCACCTGTCAAAATAAATCAACCCATGCATTTAGCGATGCAGGATCTTGGACTTTAAAAAAAATCTTTTCTATCTATTCATTCATTCTTAAATACCCTTTCCCATCATTAGTGTTTAATTTCCAAGTACTCCTGTCCTGTAAAAATAGTGCGTTAAAGTGAAATTGGGTATTTAATGCATAATTCTGTCTTTGGATTCATCCGGGTTAGGCTTTGTCACGCGGTGTGCGTTTCCAGGGCTGCTATATGGTTTTCCCACTTATAAAATGTTTTTACAGCTTTGTGCTGTAAAAGTCAATCCAGCTGTCAAATGTTGGCTGTTGCCTTTATGCACGTCTGTTTGATTGAACATGCTCTTGATTAACAGTGGAGTTTCCCGATGCTGTCAACGTAAGTAAGGTATTAAATGCCTTTTCAGAAATGACTGTTTTTAAAAGAGAGATTAAGTAAACTAGCCATTCCTGCTGGTAAAATAATTGATTATGTTGCTGACTATTTAATATTATGTTTAGCCAGAACTCCCCAGGGACAGTTTATTACATTAGCATAAACAAAGAGAGAACAGCCCTGCTCTGCAAGGAAAGCACATGAAGAGAGGCCGCAGATATTTGTGTTTGAAAAGGAGAGAACAAACGCTTTCCTTGTTGAAGTAACCAACGGATCCCATGAAAACATGCACGGCAACTGGAGCGTTACAACCTTGTCCGTGCTATATTAAAAAGCTGCCCTAAGTGTTTTATAAATAGCTCCCATCGTTCTCCAAAGAAGGATGCAATTAAGAAAACGGTTTGGTTAATAAAGTTTAAAATCCTGAATCCAGCAGGTAGAAACCTGGCTGGTTTTAGGCTTTATTTTGCTTCATAACAGCCCAGTTTTTGTTTCCACATTCTAGTTACGCTTAGGAAAATCTATTAACCTATTTTTCCATGGACTCCTTTGGTAAAAGCGTCATAAAGAAAAATCGATCCACTCTCCAAGGCACTCTTGCTGAGTTAGGCATAAAGTATATTATGAAAAGATACCAGGCTAGCCACTACACGGTATTATGCTTATATCTGCATGAGGCTGTGATTTTTTGAGCATGTGTTTTCATTTTGGGATTAGGAAACATTTGTCTCTCCTGCTATGTTGGCTTTTGAAAGAAGGAAAGTAGGAAGCAGACGTGTTAAGTTAGAAATCTACTGTGCACGTCCTCCTCGTGTGTTTGTAAAAGTGAGGAGTTTTTACAAGCATTCTTTTATTGACTTCTCCCCCGGACCTTGGGAGGTGGTTATTATCTGCATTTTTACATTTGAAGAAACAAAGACTGAGCAAAATTTAGTCATTCACTCAAGGCCACACAGCTAGTGGAAGGCATTGCCAGATGAGCCGGCGTCTCCTTGGTGGCAAAGCACAGAGTGTTTCTGAGAAAGGGAGGTGCCAGCCGTGACGGCCAAATGGAGACTTTGTGCCCAAATACTCCCTTCCTAGGGCACTCAGGTGGGAAGGCTGGCACTGGGGAGTGAGTGTGAGAGAAGGCTGAGTAACAGGGCACACCACAAAGGCAGGAGCTAGCCTGCTGAGCAATCCTCCCCCCATCATCCCGACCCCGTAACACTCTTGTTCAGATTATCATCCCACATTTATTGACTGCACCAGCACCACCCAGATTACTCCCATTTTTCAGAGGGAAGAGCTGGCAAAATAATCAAGAACATTGTCCTAATTTAAAGTGGGCTTACGTTTATTAACTTGAAAACGGAAATATGGGTGTAAGGGTTGGGGAGATAATAATGGATAAAGAGATTGATACTAATTGTTTCTGTTCAGATATTCAACTGTGTAGACTTTTAATTTAAGGATAATTGAAAGTCAGACTTTCCTTCTCTAGTCATTATTGGTGGTATATTTGGGTCCACTGTGTATTTGCCAATAGAAGTGTTTTCTTCCTTCAACTGGAGCTCATAATCATTACCACCATAACTGCAACCACATCCTCATGGGCTACTTTGATCAGCACCTACTGTGGCCCAGGGTGTAGGCAAAGAGTTGATGACATGGAAACCTTGAGCTGGAATTACCATAGAGCATCCAACAGGTACATGCTTTTTTGTGCTTTGTGGGATAGAGTTTTAAAAGCATGAATTTTGGAACCAGAAGGATCTGTATTTCTATGCTAATTAAGTCGTTAACTAGTCCGAACACATGAATTCAAGATCAAGTTCTGGCTCCAAAACTAGCTATGAGGCCTTGACCTTGAGCAACTTCTTTTCTTTGTTTTCTTTAACTCCTCTGAGTTTCACTTTCTCTACTGAGCAGTAGAGGTGCCATCCTGGCCATTCTCAAGGCAGCAGTGGGACCTGCAGGGCAGCCCCTGGTAGACCCTGCTGGGGGTGGAGAAAGGGGGAGGGAGGCAGGTGAAATGGGAAGTGGAATCCGAGATGAAAGAAGAGTGGGTTGGATGATCTGAGAAGAGCCAATCATGTAGCTGGGAAGGCAACCCTATGTGTCAGATGCATATGGCAAGATGTGTGCCAAAAAATGAACCTAAGTAGAGAAACAAGGACAGAACAGGGTATGCTACTGCTTGAACCAGTGCAGTAGCTTGCAGGGATGTTGGCAGCCTAGGCAGATGGGAGAATTAAACAAGATAATGTGAAAGAATCTAGGCTGGAGCTTTATAGTAGACTCTCCCCAACTCTTCCTCCCACTTTTTCTCCCCCTTTTTGTTCCCTTTCCATTTCCTATAAAATAGGATCACATGCTCACGAAGCTGCCAAAAATCCATCTGACCCAACTGCATCACTTTCAAATGATGAATCATTAAGTCAGTGATATTTCTAGAGGGATGCTCTAAATCCAAACGCTGCCAGATGTCCCTTCTATTCAAATAACTTGATGTTCATTTCTGCACATTTTGGATTTTTGAAAGTGATCTCATCTGTAAAGATTTATTCAAGGCTAGAAATCAAAGCTAGGTTAACTTTTTGACCCAGGAAGCCAACCTTTTAAGGAAATGGATATTTAAATCATTTTAAATCCCTGCCACATTTTCTGAAGCTCAGCTTATATCTTGAAAAGCCAGCGTTAAGTTGTATGACTGAAGTTGACCCTAACAGTCTTTTTTGCCCTATTTTTCTCTTACATGCAATCATTTATATCAGTGTCATACAAGCCTTCTGCTGCTAACCCCTCCTCTGCCTACCTCCAGGGCTATAAATCTCCCAAGATCCAAGAGTTCTTCTCTTAGAAGCTAACACCTTGTCTCTTACTAATTCAATCACTAATGAACAGTTCCCACTTGGGTGAGCCTCTCACATTGCTCCAGGCAGGGGAGCCTTGGTGGGACAGCTCTGCCCCACCGCTGACTGGGAAGGGGCCCGGGAATTCCCCATGTGGCCACTGCAGACTCAAACGCAGGAAATTACCAGGTATTTATGGCTTGGATTCCAATGCCTTCCAAACCCAAGACACAGTTCTCTCAGGAGTTGGGTTTAGGCTCTCGCATACATATGGAGCACTGAGAGGATCTGAGGTGTGGCACGTGGACAGACCTGGGTCCAAGCCCAGTTCTGCCACTTGCTAGAAACTTACTTCTTCTTGCTAGTTTTCCATTTTGTAACATGCAGATAATGACACCATACAGAGTATTGTGAGAATTAATGAAGACAGCGCAGAAAACGCCCATCGCGGAATAGTCACCTCATCACTAGTGGGCACAGACATAATAGCCGACATTGATGAAACATCTAACAGGCTCCAGACACTGCGCTCAGTGGTTTACAGGCATTACCTCTTTGTTCCTCCCAACAACCTGGAGAACTAGGTATCACTATGCTCATTTGACCAAGGAAAGGAAGTGTAGAAAAATGCCATGAGTCACTCAGGGGCCCACGGATGCTGCGTGGTTTGCATAAGACCCCCACGTTTTAGTTAAATACTCCTGTGGGAGCAAACACACAGGAACCATGAGATCATAAATGGTTTGGAGCTTCACCGAGAAAGCCGCCGTAAGTTTCTTATTAAAAAAAAAAAACATAAATATGTTTATCTATGAGTGAAGTGGCAGTAACTTGAATTACCAAAGCCAACGGGTTTTTTTTTTCCGACTATTTTTCCGAAACTCATTAATTCCGATGTTAGCAAGCTATACCGAAGCATTGGGATGACGTTGGGATGAGCGTGGTAGAATCAATCCAGAGGAAGGTAGAGGTGGCTCAGGGAGAAGGCAAGCATCTACGCAGTAAGTGCTAGCGCATCCTTTGGGACCGTCATCTCTGTTTGGGTTCTGACATAGCCATTTACTGTCATCCGAAAACAATATCACACAGTATCACTTGCACACAGCTCTGCGATTCGGTCCCTGACTCAGTCTTCAGTGATTGTGGGCGGCTTGCTTCTAGAGAAATTACACTTAATTAACGTGAGTAACGTGGTGGGTGTTTGCGTTTGTATTTTCTTAAGGGAAAATTGTTTACGCTCACTGAAGAGGGCCCGCGACAGTTGCAGACTAAGAGGGAGACGGGGTATCGCAGAGGAGGGGAAGAACTTCCTGTGAAAATGGGCAGTTTAATGAGACGAAAATGGAATAAGAGTGACGAAAGCAGTACAAGGTAAGGGGCTGGGGACGGAGCGTCTCCCGGGTCTGCGTGCTCGAGGGTGTTGAGAATGGTCGCCAGTTGCCTTCCTCTAATGCACTGGCTACTGCGCTTAATGTCCAGTTTAAGCAGCATCAAGAGCTGGAGCAATCGAAAGATAATAAGAGGAAAATGCGTAATGAATCCGTTTTATTGTGCGCCGTAAATGGCCTCCGTTGAAGCCGTCTGTGTTTAGACTGCTAATAAAAATGAGCGATGAAAGCGGACGTTTAACACGGGAATGGGTTCAAGCAAGGAACATATTTTCTGTGTAAAAAAAGAAAAACCTCACAAATAATTTGGGTTACGGAGAAATTTCTTGCTTGGAAACTTTCTGCAACTACCGTACGGTTTTTATAAGCCTTGGCGAGGTGTGGGTGTTTTTTTTTCTTCTTCTTCTTCTTTTTGTGGTTTGAAACATTGGCAAGGGCTATCACAGTAGCTGAGCAACGTTAGGGTTTTATTTGTCGGTTTGTCGGTATGCGGACTTTTGTCTCTCCACTGGGCAAACATGGGAGCCTTAGGAAGAAGGATATTCAGAAAACATGGGCCGGGCACGGTGGCTCACGCCTGTAATCCTAGCTCTCTGGGAGGCCGAGG
>NW_012155729.1:4583393-4604313 GCF_000956105.1 Propithecus coquereli
GCAGCTCACAGTTCAAATTAGTCCTTTAAAAAAATGGATTCCCACTTGAAAGCAAAAATCAAAAGAAAAAAACTGCTCACTGTTTCGAGCGTCGGCCTCTACCAAGCACTTTAATGTGTTAGAACCCAAAGACTCCAAAAGCCCCTGGAACATCTCCTTTGGAGTGACCGTGGCTTTCCTGTCTCCTGAAAATGGCACTCTTCCCAGGAATCCCCGTGATGTGTAACATATTAATATGTCACAAACTGGGAATGAAATATCACTGCATCTGAGAACAAGCAATCAGTCAGCTACAGCCAAACAGTAAACCTGTGAGAGGATTTATGGAGAAGGATTATATTGGAGTATGAGAAGCATCAGCACGGAACCCAGACACTTGGGGAGAGTCTAGGGCTCTTTCTGTCTCATTGTGCAGCAGGCGTGGCCAGCGCTGTGGTGGTCCCGGGACCGCCCCTCACCCTGCCTGGTTGGTTCAGCACCTTGCTTCAAGTGCACAGTGATCGACTTTGTCATCGTGTGACCCACCCAATCTCTGCCCAGTCTCCGTGCCCAAGCAGTGACCCAAGCTTCCTTCATTCAGATTCTCTAAAAGTAACACATGTTCACCGGGAACGGTGGCTAACACCTGTAGTCCCAGCTACTCAGGAGGCCGAGGTAGGAGGATCGCTTAAGCCCAGGAGTTCAAGCCTGCAGTGAGCTGTGATGAGGCCACAGCACTCCAGCCTGGATGACAGAGTGAGAACCTGTCTCAAAAAAAAAAAAAAAAAAGAGAGAAAGAGAGAAAGAACATGTTTGAGTTTGCAAGTAGGTGTTTTGCCCCTGTATCAATCAATACTCTTCCCATTAGAGCTTTCCTTGAGCTACTCACTTGGTTCCCAGCTGAGGCTGCCCTTGGATTTGGGAGGGGAAGGAGGGGAGGCTGCAGGGACGGGGCCTAGCCTGAGATTGAGATTCAACAATCAGAACCGTGAGCGGCATCTGGAGCGAGTTGGGTGCCACGAAACACACGTGGAGGAGATACCCAGGGCCTAACTGGGCGCCCGCAGCAAAGCTTAAATCCTGCAGTGTGGACAGCTAACTCTGCCCTCGAGCCAGGAATCAGCTAATCCACAGGCAGCGCGTGTTCCATGGCTTCGCAATCCATGATTTATTTTCCTCCAGAGCCCGAGGGAGGATTCAGTATAAAAATACCCTGTTCAACGAACAAGTCAAATGACTCCTAAGTGAGATGGATTGGAGGCCGCACGTGCCCAGTGGGGCAGGCAAACCATCTGCAAGCTGAACTCGGGGGCTCAGCCCTCCGAGGGTTCCCCACAGCTGCACAAAGAAGAGGCGGGGACCAGAGCCCTCCATCTGGGGACCTCTCCATCCCAGAAAGTGACTGATTAAAAAAAAAATAGGTAAACAGTTATATAATCCGAAATGTAAAATGGTCATTTTAATTCCCATCCTTACTTTAAATGTCTATACTCATAACTTACATTGACTGCTTTTATTCTCCTTGAGCTCTTATTTTTTGTTGTATTTATTTGTATTTTTCTCTGAAAACATTTCGTAACATTCGACTGGGTTATGAAAGTACTTGAGTTTTCACGCTATCCGGGGCTTTCTTGTTCTCCACGTCACTTCTTAGCTAGGAAGGAGCAGAGGTAAACGTCACGGTTCAGACTCTAGACTCCAAAGCAGTGCTCTCCGAAATTGTTTATGGCATCATATCCCTACCTGTGAAAAAAAAGACCACAAATAAATAAAAATAATTGAGCCTAAGCTCTCTATTAAATGCATAATTATTTATTTATAGAAAATGACCATGCACTATTGTACTAATATATATATTAGTATGTGTATATATGTGTATTAGTACATCCAAAAATACAGAGGAAGAGAATTTTAAAGGACAAGAGAAAAATAAGCTTAATTAGAAGTTTTCAATCCCCCCTGCCCCACCACACACACCATTTAATTGAATCGAAAGCCCCATTTTTGAAAATCCTAGATCTGGTGAAAAGGAAAGATGACTGAATAAAAGCATCTCTGTGTTTGAAAGGAGTGGCTTCGTCCGTCGCATTCGCTGCCAGACAAACAAGCCAGCCAAGACGGCAGAACTGCTCCCCAAGAAGGCGGCGTCAGTACTTCTTTCCAAAAAGGTGTTTGAAGCTGCCGTGTGTGGTTACAGGTTCATTTTCTGCAGCAAGGAAAGGGGCCTCGGTTTCCCGGCTTTGTCCCTCGGTGGCTTCTCTGCAGGATGGGGTTGGGGACAGACTCGGCAGAGCAGTGACTGCGGTTGCTTTGCAGCAGCTGTTTCTAAGGAGACTGTGCTTGTGCCTCACGCAGAACGAACACTGTCCCTTCCTCTTCCCGCACCGAATTAGTCTCCGCCTAATTGAACTCCCGTTGGCTCTGTGCCAACACGGTTCTGTTTCACCTGCTGATAAATGGTCTTTCACTTTTTAGTTTTCGAGCCGAACTAACCCCAGAATGAACTGACAGTTCATCTTCCCTGTGTCCCCAGTGCAGGGCCCAGAGCATCAGGCGATCGATGTGCGTTCGCAGCAGATTGGCCGAGTTCGTGGTTGTGTGCTGGGACATCAGAGACACAGAAATGGAATGGCTTTTCTGACAACGCCGTGGCCTGCCCCGGGCTCACTGGGGAACCTCGTTTGAAGTTCTAAGAAAAAGAACTTGGGCTTTCTTGTAGCTTCGTGCTGAAGTTTGGGAGTTCTAAATGATGACCCCCGGGAACCCATCAGGCAAATATTTCTCCACCTAAATGAATGAGATAAAATTTGGCACAAAATAAGTGTAGACGTCTATCTATCCGTACATAACACGGGAAACCAGAAACATGTATTTAATGCACATCTCTGAGCTTATATCCCTCCAGTAATCAAGACAGCCAAAGTTCAGAGAGCCAGCAATTTCGGGATGATGAAAACCCAGATCCAGATGAACAGAAGTCGGGTCCACAAACTGGGCCGGGCCTCTCTGGGGAAGCGAATTAGCATCAGGATTGATGTACGAAAACAGGAATCTGAGCAAGTCTAAAATGTGGAACGTGCTGCTCATGTATATTTTTTGTTTCCCATTTTTCTTTTTTCATTACATAATTTGAGAGGAATAAAAACCTTCGCCATCAGCCAACATATTGCAAATTAAGGCCCAGATGGGAAAAGTAACCCATTAAAGGCACATGCTGGTTAGTGGTGCAGCAAACACAACAGAACTCACACCCTGGACTCCGAGAGCCAACGTGCCTTGGTTTCCAAAATGCTGTCACAGTTCCTGTTAGACAAGATAGCCTCTGTTCTTCTGGAAGAACAGCTCAGCCCCACCCAAAAGCAAAAGCTTATTTACACCTTTTCAAAGCCTTTGTGACTATTAGCTTTGTTGCTGAAGTCAGCAAAATAAGTCATTATCTGGCCAACTTTAAGAATGAGGTTTGCTAACTTTATCAGCATTTTGAGGTTATCCAAAGATTCTGCAAACTTGTAAGTCTCACAGATACTGCCAGTAAATTCATAGTTTCATTGGCTCGTCAATTCACACATCGCTCTGCCTATGTGGCTTTGTAGCTGGCCCAGTAAGGATAGTCAAAGGGAACAAGATGTGTCTGTGATACACCAGTAAGTCAGTGGGTAATAAACGTTGCTAACGGCCCTATTCTGTAACATAGTGATAACCTACGCCCTTTACTTGTGAAAATTATGTGGCTCTTGATTTTTTTAAAATTCAAATAATAATATGGTTTAAAATGAAAAGTAAATTATCCCTTCCCTTCCAGACTCCTGTCCCGGTCCTCAATAGTTCCTTGTGTACTTCCAGATCTTGTCCCGGCAGACATGTACCACGGATCTCTTTTTTTATACAAATGGGAACATATAAATGACCTAATTCTATGCCTTGACACGTACACCTGGTGATCACCTTGACAATCTCTGCGTCAGCACACGTAGTCTGTTCATTTCCTTCTAGCCACGGAGGATTCCATGGAGAGGATATGCCATACATTTTTAACCAGCCCCTTAGTACGGATATTAAAGTCATTTTCAGCTTCAGTTTTTGCCCTGGCAGACAACACAACGATGGTTATGCTTTCGCATACATGTGTATGTGCATTTTCAGCATATTTGTAGAATAACTCCTAGAACTGAAATTGTTGGGTCAAAGGGTATATTAATTTTCTAATTTCTTTAGATACCACCAAATAACACTCTTAACATGAAACAAACACATCTAAGAATGCTGTACTAATTTACACTTCCATCTACAACGTGTATGAGTGCTGGTTTCTCATGCCCTTGCTAGCATCTGACTTTGTTAAGGTGATAGGAAAATATAGTGTCCTAGTACAATTTGTAGTTCTTAATTGTCAGTGAGTTTGAGTGACTTTCCATGTTGGAACTCTGTATATAATGATTTTTATATTAGCTACCTGCCTTTGTCCATTTCCTTGTTTTATTGTTTTTAAAAATCTCTTAATATGTTTTTAATCTTTGTCTTATGTGTTGCAAATTTTTTTGTTTGTCATGTGTCTTCAATATATTTTACTGTTTTAAATTTAAGATACATACATTATAGAGAGAGATCAATTAAATCATTTTCCATATGGCTTCTGAGGTTTGCATCTTGCTTTGAAAAAACTCTCCATTTTAAGATTATAAAACAAATTCTCTTATGTTTTCTTCCAGTGATTTTATGTGTTTTTTAAAAAGTTAAATGTTTGATTCAGACTTCCACTTCAGAAGGGCATGAAAGACCTTTGCTCCCATAGTAACACCAAGAAACATTCAGAGAAAAAACAAAATCATACATTCCCAAGGGCCTAATAAAAATCAACAGTCAAAGGAAAACTTAATGAACTGAATTTTATAGAAACTAATCCTTCATTGGCAAAGAGAAAGCCAGGGCAGCTTCCATTCCTGACAAGAGTTTCTGATATAGGTACAGCAGGGTTGTCCTAGACAGAGATTTGCAAGAAGGAGGATTAAGCTGAGCCGTAGATGACAGTACAGGCTAGAGGGATGGATTGGAATACAGAAGTGTTTCAATCGCAATAACAAATTGATCCAATAACTCTCACATCCTCACCCTTACTCTCAAACTTTGACAAGAATGTATTAGTGAAGAAACGGCTAAGATGTAGAGCAAAATTACAAAGACTCAAGCATTCCTATGATGCTTGGATTCCAGGGCCCTGCTGAGTTGCATCCAAAGCAAGTGAAAAATATCTAAAATCGAAGCCCACCAGTTCAAGTATTGATAATATCCAAAGGACAGCAGTAGTATAAGAATGAAGGTTGATCTAAGAATAGGTGATCTCAATCTAATTGAAGATTTACCCAAGACTCAGGACAATCTGACTCTAGCAGGAGTCTGAATAATCAGCCCTTCACCCTGCCAGACAAAGGGAAAGGGCCTGCATTCTTTGGGAAACAAAATAAAAACATTATTATACTTCAATCTTCGTTATATTTTATATACGTATTTTAGATACAGTAAAAATTATGAGGCATGCAAGGAAACTGGAAATGCTGACCAGTAATCAAAAGAACATGTAGTCAATAGAAGCAGACCCACAGTTAAACCCAGTTATTGGAATTAGCAGCAAGAATATTTAAACAACTATCATAATGCTTTTAAATTTTTATAGAAAAAGATGGATATAATGGGTAAGAGGGGTATTTCAGGAGAGAAAAGGGAACTCTAAAAGAGCACAAAATGGAAATTCTAGAACTATCAAATGCTATGTCCGAAATAAAAAATTCACTGGATGACATTAACGGTAGTTTGAATTTTCAAAAGAAAGCATTCATAAACTTGAGCACAGGTCTATAGAAATTATTCATTTGAGTCAGATTTGAAAAAAGATTCAAAACAATGTGGTGTCAAGAATAAGAATGACAGCTGACTTCCCATTAGAAATGATGCAAGCCAGAAGACAATGAAATAGTAACTTTGAAGTGCTGAAAGAAAAAAACGCTATCAACCTAGAGTTCCATATACAGTAGTCCCCCCATAGCCACTATTTTGCTTTCCATGATTTCAGTTACCCATGGTCAACTGCAGTCAGAAAATGTTAAATGGAAAATTCCATGAATAAACAATTCGTAAGTTTTAAACCGCATGCCATTCTGAGTAGCATGATGAAATCTCACACTGTCCTGGTCCTTCCCACCCAGGACGTGAATTATCCTTTTGTTCAGGGTATCCGTGCTGTACATGCCACCTGTCTGTTAGTCACTTAGTAGCCATCTTGGTTATCAGATCAACATAACATAGTACATATAGGGTTTGGTACTATCTTTGGTTTCAGACATCCACTGGGGGTCTCGAAATGTATCCCTGTAGATAAGAGGGGACCACTGTATAGCGAAACTATCTTTCAGAGGCAGCAGATGGGCACACCAGATATAAAAGAAACAAAGTCACAAGTGTGACAGTCATAAGTAGGGGGTGGCAGATGTCCAATTCTGAGGGCACAAAAAGATGTCTTGTCCCCAGAGTCCTGATGGGTCATTAATGCAGGTGCTGGGTGCTGACTGATAAGAAACTATTGCTCTTTTTTCTCTTGAGTAGGGGCTGTTCAGTTGCTGATATATTTTCCTAATTCCTCAATTTTCTGTTTTTTTTTTTTAAATGAAAAATCTCACCTGAAATAAGAGAAAGTCTCTATCCCTGTAACCAGAAAGAGCTGGCAATAGAATTCCTCCAGACAAGGAGGCTTCTCGCCTAAGATTTGGGTACAAATCTTTCACAAGCGTTTTATGTTAAAGTACAGAGAGGAAGCCAGTAAAACAGAGGAAAAGGACAACACACTGCTTCTCAGGGTCCCAGACCTCCAGCAACCATGTTCCCACTGCACGTGAGGACTAGTTATCCTTCCATTAAAATTATGTAGATTTCGCAAACTTTCTTCAGAGAGAATGCAAAGACAGAAGGAAATACTACCCATTGGTTTATTTAAAAATCAAGGAGAAAAGATTGCTTTGATGAGATAGTCCAAATTTTTAGTGCAGAATGTAGGTGTTTTGGGAAAAAATCAACATATTGCAATCCAGAAAGGAACAGCAAAGGACTTTTCACTAGTGTGTGGATTTTAAGCCTAAATAAGCTTATGAGGATCTTTTATAAACCATGATAATTATAATAAACTGTCCCCTGGTCGTTCTCATTTAGCAGTGTGTTTTATCGATAGCTCATATGAAACAAACAGCGTGTAACTACTGCTGGGAACACTTACGATAGGAAACGTTACCCTCTGGCCGCTCTGCAGTGACAGGATGTCCCCAGTTATTTGCAGGACAATCCTTTTTTAAAATGCTATTTAGACTCTACCCTCTGCCCATGTAAAGACAGGCATCCTTCCTTCTGCTCTTAAACCTTCCTTTTAAGTACACAATACAAAGGTCCAAAGTGAGGATAGCTCTGCTTCTCTGGGTCCCACCTGTCTCTGTACCACCTTTGCCTGAAGGCTGCACCTCTTAAGGTTGTGAGGTAGAGGAGCATTCCCAGGCATTATATTCAGACAGAGCAATATTGGAAGAAAAGATTTCTGTCACTTGCCTGTGCCCAAACCAATCACCGGCAAGGAGAATTGGACTTACGTTGACAAATTAGAATCTACCACCTGGAGCTAGGGACAGGCCAGCCTCTCCTGACATGCTTGGTTGTATCAAGGAGAGTCTATTTCTCAACAAATCCTGGGCTTTGTTAAGCAGGAGGAAGGGCTAGCGGGTGTGGGGGCAATTTAGGGTATTTTGCGCAAGTTATATTTTTCAATGGCTGGTATTACTGATTTTTAACAAACCATAGTTTGTTTAGTTTCATTATTAATTTCATTCGTTATAGTTTTTTTTTTTTTTTTGCTAAGCCTACAATGTGTAGCGAAGCATAACTTTTGGACTGTAATGTCCAATAACTAAACTTAAAGACTGTGAACATTGGGAACCAAGAGTAGATTATCCACATCTCATTGCCAAAGCGGATACATTCATAATCCTCGCTACCATCACTGATGTCCCCAAACTACACGCGACCATTGTTGTTACTAGAGTTTTCTCTTACGAAGAGGAAAAAGAAAAAGTGAGTTGTGGGTACTTATGGATTATGTTATTCCACCTGAGAGGGCTGTGCTCAGAAAGGATTGGGAATCTCTGCTTCGGATGGGAGTTTCTGCTAGTGTCTCTCCATTCTTTGCCATGATGAAGAAAGACAGTCCCTCAGTGTCATCTGTGCTGACCTCAGTCTTAGGGTGGCCAAGACCCAGCTTCTCATCATGTGTCTCTCTCATCTGGAATTTGAAGAAACACGGTCATTTTATTCAGTTGATCTTCTCCCACTTCTTTATAAAGTAAGAAGATCAAGACATGGGAATCAAAAATACAACCGTTCTGGCTGGAGTATTTCCAAGCTAATTACTGCTATCATTGGGCATTAAATTAAAATACTGGCACTTAAACTGTACATGCTACAAAGTTCAGGCCCTCGTCACATCTAACTGAGATTACTCCAGCTGCTTCTAACTTGATCCCCCTGACTGCTCAATCCATCTTGCACACCACTGCAGAGGAACCTTTCAAAGACACGAATCTGGGCCGGGCACGGTGGCTCACGCCTGCAATCCTAGCACTTTGGGAGGGTGAGGCAGGAGGATCACGTGAGCTCAGAGGTATGAGGTTGCTGTGAGCTATGATGACGCCACTGCACTCCAGCCTGGGCGACAGAGCAAGACTCTTTCTTAAAAAACAAACCAAAAAAACCCCCACAAATCTGATCATGTCCCTTTCTTGCCTAGAATTCTTAAAACGCCTTCTATGAGATAAGTGGGCACACATGCTGCTCCTGTTCTGGCCTCTGCCTGTCTCTCCAACTTCATCTCTCTCCTCAGTCACCGGCAAAATGCCACCAGGCACTGTGGTCTCACTCCGTTCTTGGAGTATCTTGGACATACCCTGTGCTTCCTAGCTTCCAGCCTTTGTGTACGTTGCTCCCTCTACCTAGAACGTCCTTTTTCCCTTATTCGTCTGTTAAATTCCCACTGATGCTTCAATTCCATCCAAACGCCCCATTCTTTTTTAAAAATCTGCCTTCACTCCACCAGCTGACGTCAGTTCCCTATCTTTGACGCAGTATTAGCAGTGTTTAAGACAATGGGTTTCAAAGCAAAACGGTCCACGTTCAAACTCACGTACCACCACTTACTGGCTCTGTGGCCTTGTCAAGAACAAGCAGAGTTTGAGGTTTTATACTACTATAAGCTACCAAGTTAGCCTGTTACCATTTCATAGATGCTGGCAGAAGACATGAGACACCTGGGTGAGAGACAAAGAGCTTTGTTACTCACAACAGAAACGGTCCATAGAGCTGCACGTTTATTCTTGTTGGTTCCCTGTGCCCCTCGAGTCTTACGGTGGTGACGCCAAGGGCCTGTCACGGATGCCTGCACACAGAGTTGGTCACATTACAGGAGAGGAACGCTGACTTTGGGAAACCATCACTTTCCTAATAAGCGGAATAAAAAGCCCTCTCTTTGCCCAGGGGCAGGTGTTACCTATTCCTCAAAGTTGCTTATGCAAACACAACCCTGAGAAACAGCCCAGGTAAGGGGCAGTCAGGCCATACCCAGGAAGATGAAGAGGAACACTCAGGGCCCAAGGTGGATTGCCTGTCCCAGCGGCCTTGGACCCATCGCTTAACCTCTGGGTGCCGCAATTTCCTTGTGTCTTAAGTTGGGATAATAATAGTAGCTACATCATGGGGACTTTGAAAGGCTTACCAGCACATTTGGTTCTTAAGCCAACTCCTAGCCCATAATAATTCATCAGTAAGTGCTAGTTATTACTATCAATCCTCCAATCTGCCTCCTTCCTACCATCCACCTATTTTACTCGTAGATTTTATCTTATCTTATGGTAAGTATTTGTTTACACAATTTTCTTTCCTGCTGCCTAAGAGCTCCTGGGGGCATGTTCATCCTTGCACCCCAGAGACCAGTACAGGGTAGGCAATTATTATATTTATTGATTGAAGAAATAAATGGTCTTCCTGTATACCAAATAGTGTGATCTAAGGAGAGTCCTCTCACTGTACTTTTGATCAAATTTGGGAACTCCAAACTCCTCAATCCTTTGGTGAAAAAAAAAGTCATTCTCTCTCAAGTGGTGCTCTTTTCTGACAGAATAACGTGGAATGGCAATTTGCTAATACAAGAAAATTAAGTAGTTCCTCCAATAGGTGGAAAATTATCCCATCTCATCTGTTTCCATTTCTATGAAATGAGAGTGATACTAGTGTCTCCTCTATAGTGCGGAGGATCAAATGAGTTCATGCATGTAAAATGTTTAGAAGAGCACTTAGCACACACTAAATCTATGTTAGCTTTTAATCCCTCATCAGATCCCGTGTCCTCTCATGCTCATTGAGTTAGGGGCGGTCATTGCTTAGGGGTCCTTCAGTCATTTGTGATGTAGAAGAGAAAAGACAGAAATTTAGTTTCAACTATTATGGCTCTAATTCAGAAAACAATAAATCTGGAGACATGAGTTTAATGGGTCCTTGTTCCGTCAGCCGCTACTCAGAGAACAATTCCAGCTGATCCATGGCAGTTGTCCTTGTGGGCTGGCCACACCCAGTGCGCTTCCTCTGGCCGGACAGAAGCAGCCGGAAGCAGTGACCCAACACCTAGCGTAGACTCTAGGACCAGCGACTTGGTAAATCTTTGAAGAACGAGTAAATAAAGGAATGCATGAAAAAATGAATGAGGAAGGAGAAAGTTACTGAAACCACTTAACATGGTCATTGTTTCACCTACCTGGCAGAAAACCACCACCTAGTATTTTTTTTTTCTGAAATAAATTAGGCTCTGGATGGATGGCTGTTTCTATTGGAATGTCAAATGCTTTCAGCTGTGTTTCCTGAAATCGTGGTCTCTCGGCCTACTTCTTTGACTGTGCAAACCCTGCTGAAAAAAGTTTTCCTTGTTCTTTGGCTCTGTGCGCTGTTCTGTTAGCTAGAAAACACAGCCTTGTAGTGGCTCCGTGTTTTACTGGTCTCCAGTGTCTACTAAATAGCCCAGAGCCCCTCTCGCCCTGGAAACGTCAGAGCTGAGACCCGCGCACGGCCCTGGGGGCGAGACGGGATGGACTACAGGGCCGCGCTTGCTTTGGTCTCACAACAAGACCTGCGTTGTTCCTTCACCACAGTCCACCCAGAATGGGGATTTCACCCACGCTGCTGCCAGCGGCGGCTCACCTCCGCCGACACGCCCCTGCCGGCCTGTCAGAGAGCCACGGTGCCGACGCGCTGCTTCTGCAAGGGGGAGAAAGGCAGTACCCAAGGACCAGCTCTCTCTCCACCTTAGAGCTTTCTCTGGCCACAGTAGATAGGTTTTGTGTTGGTTTTTTTTTTTTTTTTTTAGAGATGGGGTCTCACTCTGTCACCCAGGCCGGAGTGCAGTTGTGCAATCACAGCTCACTGCAGCCTCAAACTCCTGGGCTCAAGTGCTCCTCCTTCCTCAGCATCCAGAATCGCCGGGATTATAGCCATAGCAGATGTTTATCCTGTGCACAGGACGGGAAAGAAGTCCCAGGGAGCTAAGGCCTTTAGGAGCAGCCTTCACGCAATGAGGGATGGGAGTTGGTGGGTAAATATCACGGGTTCCCTGTTTCTGGGGGGACAGTGGGTTGTCAGCTACACTCTGCGTATTCTCTCGGGATCCCAAGCCCGAGTGAGCCCCAGTCGCCCATCGCGGCACCCCTCTCGGTAACGCGGGCTTTGTTGCGTCCCTTCCTTCTCACCCCACTGTGCTTGCTGGGATCCCTTCCCAAATAAACCACCTAGACCCAAATCCTCGCCTCAGTGCCCAGCTTTTGGAAGAGGCTAAACTAATACAAGGCAGCTAGCGTTAATTTCCCTCATATAAGAAGACTACAGATGAATGAAGAAAGCATGGGGCCTCCTAGCTTTAGGACTGTAAATTCTAACTCTGTCTATCTTTCTAGTGCGTGAACCAGTAAATTACAGTCGTCTTACCTGTCCAATGTTTGATTGAAATAGCAAGGAATAATTAATAATCCCGAAATTATTTGCAAACGTTAAGTGTCATTTTAAAATTTATAAGCAAAAATGTATAATTTTTAACGAGCGCTTGCTGGTTACAAAAGCAAAACACATTCAGTGCATTAAGCTTGGGAAACACAGAGCGACCTACAGAGGAACACGAAATGCCCTCATCATTCCACGGAGGCTTTTAAAATTTAAGTATACGGCTTTTCGGTGCTTTTTTTCACTAAGCATGTATGTTTTAGCCAAATGAGATCACGTTGTATAAATAGAATTGTAACTTGATTTCTCATTTACCAAGAAACAGATGTGTAGCCTTCAGTGGTCCTCCAGGTGTATTTTAAGAAATGCATTAATTCCATCAATCTGCAGGATACGACCTGATATTCTGTATCCGTGTTGGACTTTGTTCTACCCCAGGCCCATGTGATAGACTGAAATAAAAGTATTAAAGCATCGAATGAATTTATAATTACTTAGCAAACTCCGTGAGATCGGGGATTTTCTTTTTTCCACTTAGTTATATCCAGAGTTTAGAACAATGCCTGATACAATATGCTTTCAATAAATATTTCTTAAACAAATACACAAATCAACAAAGCATACGCCACCATCCTACCGACTAGATTAGATCCGCTATAAAGTCAGCATGAGACAAAATCAGCGTCGAATAATAAGCTCTCTCAGGAGCATCAGGTTCCGGGGTTGGTCGCTTATTGCATTTTCTCCACTTTATTCTTTATTCATGTGTCAGACTCTCCTCCTATCAACAGCAATCAAACCCTGCTATTCAGTAACAACCCAATGCCCCAGAACAGGAGTGAGGTTTCTCAAGGGCAAGACACAACTCATTCCTGCTGCTCGAACTCTCCCTTTTCTACAATACCCTGTCGTCATAAATCAGTCACACCAAGTCACGTTTGTCAAGAAAATGATTGGGAGCATTTTACAATGCCCTGGCCCAGATTTTATCATGGAGACTTGCTCTGTTTCTAATTTGCAATCTTCCGTAATGTGGCCACACACCTGCCATCCGGCAGGGGCTCTGGATGCCTTGGTAAAGGGCTTATGGTCCTCAGTGTCACTGCCCTTCAACGTCCTAAAATCATCAGTGCAGACAAGGTCTCTGTGATTCATTTTACTCCGGTTCCTGCCTCTCGAGGGCTTGCAGAGCTTCGAGAGGTGTTGAAATAGCCTTGGGGACCTGTCTGCATGACCTGTGAAGTACAATTGTCACCATTCTGGTTACTTGTTGACTTCAGATGCCGCGTGGTTGAGCTGGCTCCACATTGAAAATGTGACTCCAATACAATCAAAGTTAACTTTGAGGACAGGTGGGGACTTATCTTTGGTAAACTGGGTGCACAAGGGCAGTGTTCAACAACTGTGGTGCGTTTGAAGGCTTCACCCCCCGCTAGGCTGTGGTGGGTAAGAGGCAGGTGCTCAGCGCCCGTACGCGCCTTCCTCTGCTAGAGTGTCGTCTCATTTTTAGGTGGCATCTGCCATTTCCTTCCTGGAGAAACTAGATTCATAGCATAAACTCACGGTGGCAATCCATGGGGAAGGGTAGAGAGAACATCTGCTGCCCCATCAACAATCTAGTCCCCATCACAGCCACCTTGGTAGCTCCCAGGAGCCGTCACAGCCTTGAATGTAGTGGACATTGTTCAAAGTGGATTAAATTGAACTGAAGAGAATAAACGATTGATGGATATATCCTCATGGATAAGCTCTCAAGTACCTAAGAAAGTAGGGAATGTATGGATTTAGAACACATTATTCCCTGAGGGTGAAAAATTCTCACTCTTGATCCTCAGGGAGGAAATTCGATACACATGAATCATTCTTATCGTTATCCCATGAAGCAAATAGTGTTCCAGAACAAGCTTAGTGCAACCAAATAGCCTTTCATCTGCGATTATTTATCATGTTAACATATTTGTTCTTAGACTTACTTAATCCAAATAATTTTTTATCATTTACCCCCTCTGTACCTCTTCTTTTCATATCCACTATTGGTGTAGATTTTCTAAACAAAATGATTCAAACATTCAAAAAGGTATAGAGAATAATATCATAAAGATCTGTTAGTTCTCCATCAAATTTAAGAATAAAAACATTTTACAGTTACAAGTGTGGTCCCCCATCAGATGCTCTTACCACCACACTTCTACCCCCAAGCCCCACTCCCTTCGGTTTGGTATTACTCCCTTACATGCTTTTATATTTTAACTAACATGTACACGTAACATGGGTATTCACTAAGACAAAGATTAAACTGCTATAGCAACAGAAGCTCAATGGGGACATTGTAAAATGAAATTTGTACACGAGAAATGGGAGTCCTCATGAGGAATGCTAGGCTGGTTTAGCACATGAAAATTAATCAGTATAATTAATCAGTATACTGTTTGTATATTAATAGAATAAAGGACAAAAGCCACATGACCATTTCAATAGATGTAGAAAAAGCATTTGACAAAATCCAACACCTTTTCATGAAAAAAACACTCAACAAATTAGGAATGATAACCCTATGTGGGTTAAAAGGCATCTATGAAAAGCCCACAGCTAATATCATCCTTAAAGGTGAGAGACTGAAAGCTGTGTCCCCCAACATCAGGAACAAGACAAACATGTCTGCTGTCATGACTTCTGCTCGCCATTGTACTGGAGTGCATGGCCAGAGTAATTAGGCAAGAAAAGGAAATAAATGGCATACCAATTGGAAAGGAAGAAGTAAAATCCTTTCTATTCACAGATGAAATGATCTTGTATACAGAAAACCCTAAGAAATCCACATAAATCTATTAAAGCTAATAAATGAGTTTGGCAAGGTTGTAGGATACAAGATAAACACAGTAATACAAAAATCAACTGGATTTCTATACACTAGCAATGAACAAACTGAAAATGAAAATAAGAAACAATTCCACTTACAATAGCATACAAAATATACTTCAGGTAAGTTTAACAGAAGAAGTGCAAAACTTGTACACTAAATCCTAAAGAACATTGTTAAAGTAAATCAAAGAAAACCTAAATAAGTGGAAAGGGATCCTGGGTTCAGGGACTGGAAGACTTAATGTTTTTACGATGACAATATTCCCCAAATTGATCTACAGATTCAACACAATCCTTATCAAAATCCCAGCTGCCTTCTTTTTTTTTTTTTTGCAGAAATTGACAACCTGATCCTCAAATTCATACAGAAATGCAAGGAACCCAAAATAACCAAAACAATCTTGAGAGAAGAAGAACACAGTGGGAGAAGTCACACTTCCCAATTTCAAAACTTGCTACGGAGCTACAATAATCAAGACAGAGTGGTACTTCCCTAAGGGTCGAGCTATAGATCAGTTAAACAGAATTGGGAGTCCAAAATTAAATCCTTTCATTTATGATGAATTGATTTTTGACAAGTATGCTAAGACAACGGGGAAAAGAAGAGTCTTCCAACAAATGGTTCTGGGACAACTGAATATCCAGATACAAAAATAGTACATGGATTTGAACCCCCACCTCCCACCATGTGTAAAAATGAACTCAAAAGGGATCAAAGACCTAAACGTGAGTGCTAAAACTATACAGCTCATAGAAAGAAACCTAAGCATAAATCTTCATGATCTGGGGTTAGACAGTGGTTTCTTTTCCCCCAGCAACAGTATGGGTGACCTTAAACGAGCCTGTTCACATAGCTGTGAATGTCTATTACACACTTCACGTGTCACTCTTGCCACCTTTTTTTTTATTTCAGCATATTATGGGGGTACAAATGTTTGCGTTACATATGTCGCCTTTGCCCTGCCTGAGTCAGAGCTACAAGCGTGTGGATCCCCCAGACGGTGCACCGCATCCATTAGGTGCGAATATATCCATCTCCTCCTCCCCCTCCCACCTGCCCGACACCTGATGAATGTTACTACCATGTGTGCACATAAGTGTTGATCAGTTAGTACCAATTTGCTGGTGAGTACACGTGGTGCTTGTTTTTCCATTCTTGTGATACTTCTCTTAGTAGAATGGGCTCCAGCTCCATCCAGGCTATTATTCGACAAAGGGCTGATAACTTGAATCTATATAGAACTCTCGTCACCTTTGTAATGCAGCTCTTGCCGTAGCTGAATATGTGTATGCCTGCTTAGACGGCACACACGCTCACACGCGCTCACACACACACACACACACACACGCGCGCGTGCACAGAGCATGGTCACAGCCACTCACAAAGCCTGAATCAGTGTCTTTAAATCCTACACGTGCTTCAGCTTAGGTAGGAGAAGCTGGTCCCCGGGAACAGCCACCTGTCCAGGTAAGGCAGGAACAGTATAGTCATGCCAGTCTCGAAACTCTTTTAAATATAGCCTCGAGTATTTCCTACCTTTATAAACAGAAACGAAACTGCGTTTAAACAACCACCCAAAGCAGATGGCGCAAATGTTCTGATCGTTTCTTCGGAAACTGAAAGGGGAACAAAAGAGAGAATCTCCCAAGGGGGTGCGTGCAGCTGCCGGGGAGCACAGGGCCTTTCCCTGAGTGCTGCACCCACTGTGGCCTGGGAGCACGTGTTGGGTGCAAGTGTTTGTGTCATTTTTAACAGCTGTCTAGTTTTCTATTGTGTAAATACACCATCATTCACTTAATCAATTCCTTGTCGATTAGCTATTAAGATGTTTCTATTGCTTAGCTATCCTAAAGAACACTGTAATAAATATCATTGCCACTAAGTGTTTGCAAATACTTCCTTTGGGTAAATCATTAGGTCAGGAATTACGGGTTAAAAGAAATGAATATCATTTGTGCATTTCCTTCCCGGTAGTGGAGTGTCTGAAAATTCCTGTTGTCTGCATCCTTATCACTATTACATTGACAATTGAAAAAAGAAACAATGTCTGCCAATGAAAGTAGCTAAAAATGTTGTCTCCTAGTATTAATTGAGGTTTCTTTGATTCCTGGAGTGGCATATACATTCCATATTTATTGCTCAGTTCCTTCTCTTTCATTGTGAAATGACTGTCCATGTCCTTTATTCATTTTCTTCTATTTAGGTGCTCATTTATAGCTTCTTAATTTGTGAGCTCTCTCTCTCTCTTTAAAATTAAGTCTATTAAATTTTTTTAAGAGATGGGGTCTCACTATGTTGCCCAGGCTGGACTCCAATTCCTGGGCTCAAACGATCCTCCCACCTTAACCTCCCCAGGAGCTGGAACTACAGGCATAGTTCCAAAGGATATTAGACTTTTGATTCTCACATGTTTGAAAGTTACCGACTCCTGCTTAGCTATTTGCCTCCTAATTTTATATATGAGATATTTGATATACATTAAAAATACATTCGTATACTCATGTGTTGAGATATTTTCCATTATGGTTTGGTCCTTTGATGTCATAACTAGGAAGTAGTTCATCTGGCTAAGATTACATAAGTATGTACTTTCATTTGTAAGTGGACACATTAAAAAATATATGAAGTATCATAGCACTTTGAAATTGAACATCCAAATGACAAAAAAATGGAGACACAAAGCAAAATATACTAAAATAAAGACAAAATCCATCACCAACCAAACCATCTTTAAATTTTAGGCATATTAATAGTTACCAATTATGAAACCATTCTATCTCCAGGAAAACAAAGCAGGAGTTTTATCTCAGAATAAAATTAATTTAAAAAATATTTCCATCCTGCCTTAGATCTGCCTGTACTATTTAAGTCATTAAAAATTACCAGGGAAGAAACAAGACAAGACTATATTAAGTAATTCAGGTAGCCAAGACTTTTAAAGATTTCTCCCCCTCCTGTGGATGAATTGCAGAGAGGCAGTGATGAAAGAAAATTTGCTCTAGATCTGGTCTTAACCAGACAGAAGCCACTTTCTGTCTTACTCTTCAGATTTCACTGGAAGATGTCTCTGCCCCAGGGTGGTCACAGGTGCAGAGACCTGAAGCCATTCCCAGGTGGCCTGTGGGAAACGTCTGAGCACCTTAGCCGGGCTCAGCCAAAGGTGAAGCTCCAAGCATGTGGCGATCGTTGGCTTCCACCCCCCAGGTCAGAGCACAGCCCCTGTGGCGAGGACACCCTCCCTAGGCTCCCCCACCTCGCTTCCGAGGGTCAGGGGTGCAGTCCCAACCCCCCTGCATGCCGCCATGGCTCTCTAATACTGCTCTTCATTTGCAAACATTCATTTTACCCCCCTGCTCTTTCATCAACCCCCAGCCCCACCTTCGAAACCACCACGAGCAACGTTCAGGGTTCGTGCCAGACCAGACACAGTATGACAGCAGGCGCCTGGGTCCACCCATTCCCCTCCTAGCCTTGCAGCAAACCCTCGAAACCATTATGGGAACCTTTCTAGTGACTCTGCTTCCAAATCTCCTGCCCCCTGCCGTCCCCCTCCCTGGCCAGACCACCCGAGCCCCTCCCCATGCATCCCATGCCGTTTATTTCTCTGATTTCCTCCAACGCAAATAACCCTTCTTGGAGGATCCTCAAGTTGTTTTGAGAATTTCTGTTCAAAACAAATTTCTTTTACTAAAAATTTCTTGAGCCCCGGGAATGGGTATATATCATGCTGTACGCATAGGAGATGCCCCACAAATGTTTGCCAACTCGATTGGTAATCAGTGGGCGGGACAAATGCCACGGCATCGTATTGCTCTATGTTGCAATTGGCTCACATCTTAACCATGCAGCAATTTTAAGTTTCCATTTCGTGACTGTTGCACAGAGAGCTATTTCTTACTTTTTCTAATCACTGTCGGTTTCTTGTTCTTTCGCCAGAAACGTACAGCAGAGAGGAGAAAAGAAAACAAAACTCGGGAAATGAAGAAGGGATGAGTTGGAACCCAACAAAAACCTTAGTGCCACCGCTGACACCAAATCTGAATTTTAGAGAACGTTGCTGTGATCCAAAGGCTTTCGTTATTTATTCTTCCAGCATTATCTATCCCTCAGGAACAGTAAGCTAACAATTAAGCAGGAGTAGATTTGGCTCTTCTTTTGTATATTTTGAAACATACAGACGTGGACACATTCTTTGGGAATCTTAAGCTTTTTAACTCAAAGGAGAAATCAATTTCGGTGAACTGCTATAATCGTGGCAGCTGTGAGCCGGAGTCTGTTAATGTGCAAAGTCACACTTTTCAGGCCTATTCTTTTAACTGATAAATCTCCCCTGAGCAGAAACCACAGCCACAAAATGTCACAAGCAGCAAGTAACACGTTGCAGCCACTTGGTAACTCAGAGGTGGTTGCACCTCAGTTCCACGGTAGCAGCTGCGTTCGCCAGCACCACGTGGCAGTAAGATTTTCATTGATTGCCTGAGGCCCCAGGATGTGTTTTGGTTTTGCAGGCTGTTTAGCAGAGCCTGCCTTCCTGTTTCTGTCTTGGTGTGCTCTCACGGCACACACAATTCAGAACCCAAGTGGGTGTCTTTTGCAGTTCAAAACCAGAAAAGACCACAACGGTTTTAATTAGACTGGAAATTAAAAAAAAAAAAAATAGCCTCTCTGAAAGATGTGTTCCTCTATCTCTTTTCTTTTGAAGGCTGCAATTAAACACATTTATGGGGAGAACTGATCCTCACAATCCCGAGAAAAGGAGGGGCGGACAGCGGAGATGTAAACCCAATTGTTTGTCAGTCAACTTTGCCGCTACAGTAAATGGAACTGCAAAACTGTCTCTTACCAGACACCCGGGCACGGCCACTTCATATCCATCCCCTCGGGGCGTGATTTAAACCAAGAAATCTGCCGTCAGGAGGGACGAGGAGAACAGCGCCAGGAATAACTGCAAAGTGATGGCAAAGGGTTTTTGTCTCCCTTTCAACCCTGTAAAACCAAGTGAAACCAACCTCTGATTGATTATTAAACACTTTGCATTAAACACCTGGGAGAGGCTGTGCTCACGAAATCCACGATTCTCGGCAGAGCTCTGGCGGCCGGATTAGGGGCTGGGTGCTGGGAGGGAGGTGCCCATCGTGGAAAGGAAGTGGTGCTCACAGGTTGGCACAACTCCTGAGGAAGTTGAAAAAAGAAACCTTCTGTCAGCAACGTCGCCTGCAAAATGTGCAAAACGGATGCCGTTCTTTATGCGGTCAAGGAATCAGGTGAACAGATATAAATCAATCACCTTTACTACGGAAGGTGATTACCCAATATGGTGAGCGGAAGAGTTCCATCTATTGGAATTCCCGTCTTCTGTTCGGAAGGGGCATACAGATGGGATATTTCTTGTGCATCTCGTTCATTGCAGAATTAAGGCTAACAAAGGTTAACGTGTTTCTCTTTATTTCTGTCATGAGTTATTCATTTTGGGTATCGCTTATTCAGGTGTTGAAAAAGACTGTGCACAGCGGTGCCTAACACTGTGATGTTTCGTCTAAATGAGGTTCCTGGGTCTTTAACAGGACACTTGGTGGACCACAGACGGCATCATGTTGTGTTTATTTGCTAGATGTGTTTTCTTTCTATTTTTATGGTTTTTATTTTTTCCCCCCTTCACCTGGAATAACATCATCTCCTATCTATCTGGGGATAAAAAGATGATTACCTTTTTGTTCAGAATCCACTAAACTAACACAGATACTCTGTTTGTTGCTAAGCAACCGAGCTGGCTTACCCGGTAGAAGCCGACTCAGCGGTCAGTTCCTTGTTCTCTTTTTGATAATTGACTGTGGAGAGAGTTTGCCTGGTAGGGAGGAAGACCTTGTACTCAAGAGACCTGAAGAATTAAAAAAAAAAAAAAAAAAAAAATTCAACTCTCCTGAGTTTTGCCAAAAACTTCTATCTTAGATAAACAAACTGTGGTATATTCATGTGCTAGAATGCTTATCAGTGATAAAAGGAGCAACATGCACA
>NW_012155729.1:4604933-4606000 GCF_000956105.1 Propithecus coquereli
GGTCATCTTAATTTTTACCCCAGTTATGCATGCAAATAACTTAAAGAGTATTCTATGCCTTAGACTTTTCAACCCTTTTTAGCTGTTTCTTTTGGAATTGGTTTTACATTTCTAGTAAAATATGTATATTGCTGCTTCTAGATTTTTTTCAGATTTTGCTTTATTGATTTATTACTCTGGAAACATAGTATTTACTATTCTCTCTCTCTCTCTCTGTCTCGTTGCACACACACACACACACACACACACACACACACATACACACATGCAATTTCCAGTCCCCTGTCTTATACAATAATTTTGTTTAGATTTGGTGTTTACCTTGTTGTGACTGTGTAAATGCCATTCTTGCTAAGACAAGCAGTAAACTATGAGATTGATTACCTCTCCTCCTCTGCACAGCTTTTTGTTTTCCCCAGAGTTAATCGGTGCCAGGGTTTTGTTTTGTGCTGTTGGTTTGTTTGCTCCAATCAGCTCTCTCGCTCTCTGGGATCACTGCATAACTGTCATCTGCATCTTCCTCCATCCACGTCCTACGGACCCCTGCACCTCTCCTGGGACTGACGCACCTGTGTACGGGATCACACATCTTACGTAACCCCTTTAAAAGGGATAAATGACAGGTGTGCGTGACTACAGACAGGGACGCTAGGACCAATAAGAAAACCGACATAGACTGTCATTAAATCAAAGGTTTGTGGTCTAACATTGCTGTTAAAGTCATGTCCTTGTTCTCCAATGGAGGATCACAAGAGCAAAGATGTCCTTTAGGTAGTGGACCTTGGTCACTGAACAAAAGCTATGGCATAAAGGCTCCATGTTCCATAAAAAACTCTACACTATACTTTTCGTGCAACTGGAATGTGCCCTGATATGTTTACCAGTCCCTCTCTCCTCCTCCCTGCATGCTGTGTCTACAGTAACTGCTGGTTACCGTAGAAGGCGAAACTCTGAGGGGCCCTGGGCAGACAGGACCTAAGGTGACCCCAGTGCCTTTGCACAGAAGAACAGCTACCACAAGATAGTTTAGTCTAGCATTGTTTATAATAATGAGGCACCGGCCGGAC
>NW_012155729.1:4607166-4620980 GCF_000956105.1 Propithecus coquereli
CAGGCACCAAGACGAACATCAGAGAAAACACGGAAGAGTTGGTGATTATACTTCACCGTTTCTCAAGCAATTAGGCTGCAAAGACCTATGCAAACCACCCTAGCGATGGTTTGAAAGAGAATCCTCACTTTGTAAAAGATTAAAAAAAAACACCCAATCAGCCATCCTCTTGTAAACTTTTCTGTATTGTTAGTGATGAGGCTGGAATGAAGGCTTTACAGCTTTGTTGATCACAATTCTCAAAACGATTCACGCTAACATGTAAATTATTAAAAAATGCATTCATACGCCACCCCTAGGAGAGCATTTACATTTAAACTGGAAAGGAAGGCGAGAAATCTTAAAGTGAAGACATAGCATTTTTATGGCAGAATTTCAGAAAGGAGAGCGCAGACTCAGTCGCCAAGCTGGAGATCACCTGCTCCACTTTCCTCACTTTACAGAGACCGCGGGCATAAAGGCGTGGGCAGTCGGCCAGTGTTAGGACGTGGATTTCCTGCCTCCCAGTGCTGGGTTCGGTTCACCTCGCCCGGCCGCCTTGTTCTAAGGGAGGAGAAGACTCCCCTTTGTGGCAGACGGGCCTCTGGCATCACAGGAGCGAGACAGGTGACTCCACACCCGCTTAGGGTGAGCACGAACATCTTCCGGGTTTTTTTGGAGAGGGTGGTGATGGTGGTGATGGTGGGAGAATTTGACAACCCTCAAAGAGAAACCCAACTCAGAAATTTTTCTGAAGGCTGTGGTCTTGCTCCCGACCTTACACAAGGTGTTCGATAAGAAAGGCTGTTTTGAGACATTTTGGCTTTCAAGACCTTTACCTGTGAGCATAAGAAATCCTTCTCTGTGGTCTTGGGGCTCTTATTCATTTTATTTCTAATAATGATATAAAGTAACCTCAGAATTATGAGTATATAGATCATCTGAAGTGTGATTAATTTCTGCAATGTGTGCTCTCTACATGAGTTAAAAAACACTGTCCACGCCCGTTCACTTTTTGAAGAAGCCTCAAATTAATAAACAGACCTCGTAACAAAAACCCTGAGCTGAGCCTTCGCAGATAGCCCTGTAATCACCCATCCTCTCCCCCTCTGCTCTTTCTTTTATATTCTTTTTTCTTTCTTAGGTATAATGTCCCATTATTGCTTGGAGTAACAAGAAACTACCAAATAATTATTTCTAATTATTCTCGTGGAGGATTCGACGCTTTGAAATAGCAGCCAAGATTAACCCGTTCACTTGCCTAGAGATGTAATTTTCAGAAAGTTACGGGAAAAGGTGTCAGCAACCCTGTTTTGCCCAAAGCTTGACTAATGTAAAGCGGGGAAATGTTATCATGGTAGTCATCCGGGTAGAATTAGATTTCTACCTCTAACCGGATTGGATCCCAGGGAGAGGAGAGGCTGGGAGGCCTTGGTTCCTGAACCCCAGCTGGCGTCCCCTGTGAAGCAGCTCTATACACACCTTTGCTTCCGGCTAAGTGGCACCCCCACGCTCTGACGCGGCGTCCCACCGTGAGCCGGGCACGGGGAGATTGGAGAAGACGGAAGGCTCTGCCCTACGGTGTCTCCACCGCACGCCGCGACTCCTGCAGCCTTTGCACCAGGAAAGAGGAGGTGGCAGAGGGAGTCCCCAGGGGAAATGAAGACTAACTTTGAATGTTTGCAAGTTTGCTTTGGGTTCTGATCACTGCCCAGATATCAATGCCCCTGCTAAAATATTAAGACCAGATTGAAAGTCTAAATGCGTAGTCAAATCCCATTCAGTCCCATCCTCCTCTGCTTGTAAGGAGGAGAGAAAGTGAGACAAGAAGAAAAGAAGGAAAATGTCCCCAAACATTCCCGGCATCTGCCTTCTTAAGTGGCCACTATGTGGTAAGAGAAAAGAAGAAGAAGTCACCGCCGCTCTAGAGTAGCACAACACGGTGTGTTGACCGTGGCCCTGAGAATGAGGATGATGGCAGTGCCCGGCATCGACTCCGCACGGGGTGTCTGCCTGAGCAGTGTCGGTTAAATCTCACACAAACCTGAGCGTCTAGGGCCTGTCGTGCTCTGGGGAGGGGACGTGACTTTTGTGGGAGGGGATGTGGCGGTTCATTTTATGTGTCAACCTGACTGCGCTACGGGGTGCCCAGATCAAACGTTGCTTGTGTGTGTGTCTGTAAGAATGTTTCCGGATGCGATCGGCATTTGACTGGGGGAACTGAGTAGGAAAGATCCCCTCCTCATGTCGGTGGCCTGATCCAGTCCTCTGAGGGTCAGGAAAGGAGGAGGGAGGAGTTTGCCCCTTTTTCCTGCCTCACGGCTTGGCTTTCTGGGTTCCAAGGCCTTCAGACTTGGACTGAATTACACCACTTTCCTGGGGCTCCAGGTTGTAGATGGCAGATTATTATGGGATTTCTCAGCTTCCATGATCGTGTGAGCAATATTTGATATTACTCATAATAAATTGATCTATTTATATCTACCTATTTAATCTCATCTTGCCCCCATATATATTCCATTAGAGCACTAGAACAGTATTGGAAGTTATTTCCCCCACGTGTGGGGTAGGATTAGGAAATTGGAGGGCTGTGCAACAGGCCTAGACTCTGAAGACAGAAGGACGAGGGAGAAGAGGAAAGAAGACTTTGTAGCAGAGACTGCCAGTTATTACCCAATATCCATCCATTCCCCCTTCTTAAAAGACCAAGCTTGTGTTTTTACCTTGGCCTTGCATGCAGTTTGTGTGGCCAGGTGACCAAGCTGTGACCAATAAAAAGTAAATGAAAATGTTGAGTGTGGGTCCAGAAAGTTTTCTTGAACGGCATAGACTGCTAGGAAGAGTCCATTTTGCATTTCTGCTTTTCTTCTTTCTCTTTCCTTCCTTAAAGATGTGATAGCTGGAGCCCCAGCAGCTATTTTGGACCATGAGGTGGCCTTGGAAATGAAAGCCATCCATGCACTGAAAATGTCAGAGTGGAAAGATCAGAGCATGGGTCCTTAGCAACCACTAGGCTGTCTTGCCCATCTGCAGAGTTTCGTGACAGAGAAGTAAAACTCTACCTTGCTTAAGCAACTGTTATTTTGTGGTTTTCTATTATGTGTGACCACACCTAATTTTAACTCACCAAGAAATCTACTCTCTCTTGCCTTCCAAATAACCTCAACCGAATGTCAGTGGCTTCCCATTTATAGTTACTTACCTGAGGTATGGTGACAGCTTTTATATCATGAAATAAGCAAGGACAATGTTGTTTTTCAGGGCTGATTTGATGGAAATACTCATTTCTTTTTATTTTTGCTCTTTGTGATTTGCCATTCAGATTTCCAAGAAAGGGACATTAGTCAACCTGCTTTCCATGCACCAGTGGTTTCCTCAACACCCTCAAAAGTGGGAATAGCTTCGCCTCTAGCTTTCTCCCCCATGAGCTCTGGAAGTCCCAAGATGGGGATCTCTGTACTCTGACACTGTCCCCCTGCCACTGACCTTCCCCTCGTGCTCTCTGGCAGCCTGCAGCCGCCTAGAAGGAGTGGCTTCTGCTCCTGGTGTGTCTGGGTCCGGGATCCTTCCCTGCCCACTGGCGCCCAACACTCCACTTGGCTGCAAATGCATCCTTTACACCTGTCCAGATACCTTGTCATCGTTTGCCCCAGTGAGGACATCTTGTGCTTCCAACACATTAAGTAGTTTTGCAGCAATTTAATCGAAAGAATTCTTTAAATATTCACTTGTTTGTCCATGATGGACACCTTTGCCCAGAACCTACACTGGGCTGCAAGGCTCCAAGGGGGAGGTTTATATCTGATTATCCTTTGTGTTCCTGGCACCTGGCATAGTGCTTGACACCTGGAAGGTGTTTATTAAAGTTTTTGCGTGAACGATGGCTCCAGTGTATAACACGAATACTCACACTTACTTTCTCTTCTAACCCTGCACGATCAGCCTGGCACCAAACCAGCGTGCCCCAGCTCTCGCCCTTGAAGATAGAGTCTCCCCTGGACACTCTTGCTCACCTCTGACCACCAGAAGCATTCATCACAGGTTCTCAAGCTGTGACTGCTCACCACGCTCAGCCCTGGACACCTTCAGGGGACTGGGGGAAAGAAGATAGACTTTTGCCTCCATGACCTTGCTACACCCCATCATTTGATGATGGAGAAAAGGAAGAGGTGCAGTAGAGTGTGAGCATCGTGATATTTTGGCGATCATTTGACAGATGTAGGACAAGAAGACAACTTTTGGGTGCTTCGGCAAAACTCCCCAGTGGGACACCATTTAGGTGATGGTGTAGGGTACCCAGCCTCTCAGCCTAGTCCAGCCGGAGAGCGCAAGAGCTCCTGGGTCCAGATGCAGGGACGAGGAGGGGCCCGACCTGCTAACCTTCTGTTGCAAACAGCTCTGTCCTGTCCACATCAAAGGGGCAACAGCGTCAGCCCATCAGAAACTATTGCAAGTTCTTCCTAAGGAAAGTGGGAGGCTGTGGGCCGTTGTGCTGGAGAGACCCCCATCCCAGCAGGACAACAGGGGCAACAGTAAGAAGGGGAGAAGCTGACTTAGGAAGAGCCCACCCCACCCTCCCCTCCGCCTTGGAGAGTTTCTCTGCATGACAGCTCTCTCAATCCATTAAATCACGATGGGAAGGGGATCTGTCTTGTTTCCTCATTGTATACCTGGGACACAGCACAGTGTCTGGCATATGTTAGAAACCCAATAAATATTTGTTGAACAAATAAATGAATGCACACACAATGAAACTGCTGATCTGAGGCTTTAAAGCAAATCTCTGGGAACGATGCTGCAAGTGGTTGATACAGAACAGACGCAACACAGGAAGCAAATTAGCATGTGCTTATTTATAAGGACCGAAGGGTTTTGATAAGCCCAGGAAGAAATCTATAATACAGCATTAACCCGTATGTCCCAGCCAGCCATAGATTATAAAACGTAGACAGGCTCACACGCAGCCCCCAGAGACTTCCAGAAACCCCTTTCTCTCTTTCCTTGCAAGCCAGGTCGTCGTTGCCGAGAAGCAGATTAGAAGTTGAGACATCCGGCTCCAGGGCTCACTCCCGGCGGCGTCTTGTGCGCCTGCGCATGACGGGGTGCGGCTGACTTTGCTCAAATGATTTAATCTGTCCACATCCCGGAGGAAGGGATCGTGAAGCCAATAATTCCTGCTTGACTAAATGCACAAGTCTGTGTTGATATCAAATTGAAGACTCAGTTTGAAAAACACTTTTAAACACCCAAAGTCCAAAAGGCAACGCATTCTTTCCATTTTTGGGTGGTTTTTTTCTGTTCTCCCCTGCCTTTTCATTTCCTTAACTCATATCTTTTTCCTTTCTTTCCTTCCCCACCCCCAGTGGTTTTCTTATCTTTCTTTCTTATGTTTGCATGGGTTTGTACACTTTTCAAAAATGCTGGAAAAACCCTTCTGAATCCAGGAACTCCTTTTGGTTCTGTCTTCCATAAACCTGAGCAAAAAACATTGCATAAAATATACACCCGATGTATTTAGTGACACTAATGAGACTCTGACGTTCTCAGCGTGGGGCTCAGAGGAGAGGACAGGCTGTTTGTCTGAGCTCTGCACCGTCGACAAGGCAGTGGTGGCAACGATGTCCCCCAGAGTTCACGGCCTCAGCCACTCCACGTTCTCAGCTCCGGTAGGAAGCTCCTAGATTTATGCAGAGTTGCTTGCTCCCATCCCTCCAATTTCCTCCCCAGATATCACCCGAACAATGGCAATTTGCAATCTCTGCAGGAACTTCTGTACAGAGAGGAAAAAAAGCTAAAACTACAGATTCCAAACCGTGCCAAAGTAGGACAACATAAACACTGGATCGAAGAAGGAAAATGGCTTGAGTTTCCCTCGGGGCACAGAATTTCATTTTGATTAAAGATTGAACCACACTCTGAATTCTGAGGCTTTGTCCCGCCAGGGTAGCGATGAAGACTCACCGTTCATCGCGAAGAGGGAAAGGCTGAGAAATCTTTTCTCTCCCAGCGTCCAGTATTTGATATTCCCCGGAACAAGGATGAATAATCACTGCACCAAACATCATATCATTTAACCATCAAAAAAAAAATACACATCGGTACTATTATTAATGTCATTTGACCCAGAAAGAAACAGGCTGCGAGAGGATTAATAACATGCAGAAGGTCACCAACAAAAAGTGGAGATCTAACTAGATTTTCTGGTTCATTTTACAGTTTTCTTTGTAGTTAATTCATAGATTTATGTAGGTGTTATAATTGCGGAAGTCTCGCAGGAATGGAAGTTGGTGCCGCTCCCGTTTCAGCAGCATTGCAATTTAAATGGCGTACATCACCGGTGGGATCTGTAAGCATTTTCTCTTCACAGAGCTGCCTGGGTGGATCGCACCAGTGGCCGGATCCAGATGTTGTGAGAGGGAGGGTGATGGGGGTTGCTAAGCGTGTGACGGCCGTCGGTTCTGCACATCTGCCTGGTCTACACCGCGGCTCCCGCGTATGAACTCGCTAATGAGCGTCGAGGTTCCTTAGTGATGGAAAGTCAGCTTTTACAGACTCTTAGTTTTGATGACGTTGATTGTGGTGATATGATCAGAACGAGTTTAAACGTGCTGTTTTCCAATTATAAATGTCATTTGTTGCAGAAACTTTAGAAAATACAGAGTGTAACAACAACAAAAAAAAAAAGCCCTTATAATTGCTATAAAGTAGAATTTATGGAATACCGGGAGATTTGTGCTACCTTCCCTCCCGGCCTTCTTTTCGAAGTCCGTAACTGGCATCATGCTTTAGATTCCAGACATACTACTTTTTTCACTTAATATCGTATTGTGCTTTTTCTCCCCTGGTATGAAAAATTATGTGAAAACATTTTTGCACCTTTCGATAAGCCACGACTTGCCATCATTTATTGAACTATCCCCCCTGTGGTTGGACATTTAGATTATCTCCTTTTTAAAAATACGTTATAAATAACATGTTTATTTTTGCTGAGCACACATTCCCGATGCAGGATGGCTGGAATAGAGGGAAAGGACGTAGTCAAAGTTTGGAATGTAATACGCTGTGGACTCCCCGGTTGTGGGGTCCCAGGTCTCCCCAGCATTTGGGGATTCACCCCTGCACCCCTCTATGGGTTTCCATGGCCCCCAGGGCACCCAGCACCCCCTCTTGACCCCCTGTCTGGTCCCTTCCCCTCGGGGAGCTGCTTCCTGCATCTGCACATATGTGCCAGCTGGAGAAAGGTGTTCCCAGACCTTTCCAGATCTCTGTGTCCTCTAAGCACAGGTGTGGGTGCCCTGAGCCCAGGGGCCTCTCCCACCACCCCAGGACTGCACTGTCTGCACTCTCGAGCCTGTGCGGCTTCCCCTCCTGCACTCCTGTCTCCAGAGCAGGTGGACGCCAACCCCTACGTCCCCACCTGGAGGCCCAACAACAGGGCACCATTGGACCAATCCGAGGCCACCTTGCAAGTGGTCCTGGCCGTGGACCCTTCGAGCACCTTCGTGGGTAAGGAGCGAGTTCTCGTTTGCTCCCTTCGCCCTCCTGTTACTTTAAAACACTAGAAAAGTGGCGCAAGTTCCACCTAGATTTGGGATATTTACAGCTGTGTTCCCAAATGCTTAAGGAGCTACTGGCTCCAGTTTGGTTTAGGTTTGGGGGACGGTGGGGGTCGCAATGGTGTGAACAGTATGGGAGGTGCTACTTAGCACGTTTCCCTCTGATCAAATGAAGAAGAACGGACGGTGTGAGCACCAGCTGGGACGTGGCCCCTGTACGATTCCCGCAGAGGGAAGCGCAGCTCGGGAAGCTGACTCCTTGTCCAGGGTCTTGCACCCACCAGCTGGTTGTGACGTGAACGGAGAAGCTGACGCTGCCAAGACGTTTTTTCTGCAAAGGGCCACAGACCCATGGTCCCTGGGTCAGTCCTAAATTGAGGGGGATGATTTCCGCTCAGAGATGAGAGCCTTCCGGTTAGACCGGGATGAATAGATCTGATTGCCTTTGTCGCCGTGGGCGTAATGTCTCTTGTTCTCAGTCCTGTGATTTTCTAGGTCAATAATATTATTTCCTAAGTTGTGAATAAAATCCAGCACTTTCAAACGGGGACTGAACGCCAGTGGCTCCCTTTATGTTGTTCCACTGAACTCTGAGTATCGGGTCCACCTGAGGAGGGTCTCTTAGGATGAGAAGAGAGAAGTCAAAAAGTGCTTTTGTTCTACAGAGGCTGAGTGTGCGGCACGTTATTGACCGGCTATAATGCAAATCTCTCTGAGATCAGGAGTCACTTTGTCATGATGTCTGAAATGGAAAGAAAGTGCACAATGGTTAGAAGTTGAGTGTGTCCTGTTGTTTCTTCCAAAGAGGGGGAGGCCAAAGCTGGAATCCGTGGCACTAAAAGCAGGGCCGGGTAATTAGGACACAGAGAGACGCCATAAATGCTTGGGCTGACGGAGCAGCAGATGGCTGCGTTGGAAGTGGGTGTCTGGAAGGAAAATTCGCTAAGTGATATTGGCATATGTTCCTTCAAGTCTTTGACCTGCTCGTTTCTCAAAAGACTTTATTAAATGCTCGGAAAAATAAAGTGGAAGAGTTGTGACAGCAAAAGAAAGTTAGAAAAGAAAAGGAAAAAAAAAAAGAGTCCCTGAGGCTTGTGCATGTCCCTCCGCTTTGTGATTAATCTCACGATAAGTAATCGTTTTATTCCTCCTGAAAAATATCAAAGCAACTCCTCAAACCTCCTGGGCCCCTTTTCCCCGGCCGCTACTCTCAGTAGCCCTGGGTCGCAAAGCAGAAAACCGAGAGCAGGTGGCGACAGGCCTGTGGGTGCAGAGTGGGTTTGACCCCATAGAAACTTCCTCCTGACTCCCGACTGGGGACTGTGCCCATCCACACGCACGTCCATCGCGTGGCTCTGCTGGGGAGAACGGCGCCCAGTTCTCAGCTGTTCGTTCAATAAAGCAACGAATCTCCCAAGTGTGATTCCTGTTTCCCTGATGTTGGACCAAGACTCCAGCTTCTGTTCGGCTACAATCCACCTTTTCTCTGACTGAGAAGTTACCCGTGGGCCCCATGTATGGCCTGTCCTCGGTTCACACTGTTGTAAATTCCTCCGGGGCAGGACTCTTCTCCGCACGGCGCCCAGCATGGAGCTTCTGGCAGGAGCAAGAACACGCTCGGCCTCCATCGAATTGCATGCTTTGCAGAGGTCTCATTAGATTATAAATTCTTTGATGGCAGGAGTCATGTCCTGTCTTTTAATTTTTTAATGCCCCAGAGCCCCCAGCACAGCGTCTTGCACCTTAGATATTCGTGAAATGTGGAACCTGATCGTCTGTGGCTGGGCAGGGCGCACTCGCTCATCTCCCTAATGGAAGAAAGCCTCGAAAATGGGCAGCGGCAGCCGGGGCACCACTTGTACCTGCAGTTTATCCCCTTGAATCGGGGCGCGGAGGACCCGATCATGAAGCCAGTGTCCCATCTCTCTGAAAGGTGCAGCTAGAAGGACTCCAATACTTGGCATGCGTGAAACGGGTGCAGTACGGAGATAAGACTCCGCAGTTCAGCGTCAGCGTCCTGGTGGCCTGCGAGGTAGTGCAGGGTCACTAGAGGCCACAGGCATCAAGTTGGGGATGAGGAGTGGGTGGTGGAGTGGCCAGCGTGGTCCCAGATCTGCACCCCCTCCCTGCAGGTGCTGCAGGCCTGAAACCCGCGGTGACAGTTTCCCTTCTGTCTGGGGACGCAGCCCTCCGCGCAGCCGTGCTGCCTCCTGAACTGGCCCTCCGCATGCCCAACGGCAACATCTGGCCTTTGCTGGGCAGCTGCTCCTTCCCGCCACCCCAGCACCGTGGCAGTGCCTACGCGCGCTCCCATCTTCTGACGACTTCCCAGCTGACCGTCGCGGTTAACTCATGGTGAAGCAACAGTTTCCGTATCTCCCCATCACCTTGCCCAGCAGGCACGATTTTCTGTGGTCCTGCCTCAATTCCCGAGGAACAAACCACATGATGTGATTGAAGATGGGTCCCTTCTACGTAAAGGTGACAGACATTAGGACATTGTCAACGCCAGCCAGAGCGCTGACTTGAAAATAAACAAATCACAGTATTGCCTCTTGCTGCTGCCCGAAGCACGTGAGAGAACATTTTTGAATCCTGCTACTCCTAACTCTAACCCGAAGACCAAGGAACCGTCTCTCTGTGGCCTGTTCCTGTGCTGTAGAGGCTTAGACTTAGCGGTCGTGCAGGAAACGCAAGGCCTGGCGACTGGAGACATTTTTGAGCTGCCGGATAGAAAATGAGGTACCAACACTGTGCTTTTTCCTGCAAAGGCAGCTTGCGGGCAGATTTTCTAATGCTCCCTCCTGCTGGCCTACCGTCTCTAAACTTTTCCGTGTGCAAATTCTGGAGTTGTTTATTTTCCATTGCATACAGTGTCTCTGGTTCCTGAGGTTTCAACAATCCAAACTTGAGATCCACTCTGGCTTTGCTCACACCCACACCCCTCGTGGCTTCACCGAGAACTCAGTTTGGCCCCGATTTGGCCCGAAGGTGCAGTTTGCCGATTCCAGCTGCAGAGCGGTGGTGGTAGGTGCGTGGTTCAGGCTGGACCTTAAGGTGCTTCCACACTCAAGCTCACAGGGAGGAGAACAAACACACAGCTAAGGCAGGAAGCCCCCGACCTCCGACAGCTGGCATCACTCTCCCATTTCCTCGGTGCCAGGGAGCTCCGCCACTAGCCGGGCCGCCTGCGCACGGCCTCGGCCTTGTTACTATTAACAAGGGACGATGGGTTCTCGTTGACAAGCAACAGTCTCTACAACACCAGCCCGGTTTACTGAAAGGATTATCCATGTTCCTTTCTCACTCTTGCGTGACCTCGCCTAGCACAGTGCCTGACGGAACAGGCATCGGTGGATACTTGAGCGAATGCGTGAATGAAAGTCAAAGCGAGGCTGCGTGCTGAGCCGTCTGCTAAGTTTACTCACCAGCCAAGCGACTTGTTCTAGAAAAATGGCCTCCCTGTTCGGACTATCCAAACTCATGCCTTGGTAAAATGAAATCGAATGTTTGCCACATACTTGCTCATGCTGGTCACTTATCAATTCTGAGAATGCCCAAAGCTTTATTTTCTCTATAAACAACAATAATAACACACTTCCATACAATGTCATTTGACGCTCAAAATCTTCTTGTGTGCCAGTTAGAAAGGTTATTGTGCTCACCACATTGTCACGTAGGTGAAGCCATAGATGTTCTAATTGATTCAGAGCACAAGGAATTAGGATTAGATTTAAAGGTAATGACTAACATCTTTCTATAACACTGTTAAAGAGTCTATTTAACTTATTTAGTATAATTTCAATCATTTCGATATTTTATAATTTACAGATAGCTTTATCTGTTAATTTATAACTTCAGTGTTTTTTTCCTAATGTGACTTCCTATTTTTATTTTTTTTAATATCTTCCTTTTTTTTTCTTTTTTTTAGGTCTCAGAGTATAATGTGACCTTTAAATAACATCTCAGCAAACATATTTCTTGCTAAAATTTCATCAGCATGTAAAGATTATTTTGCACATAAAATTTTTCTAAAAAGGGATCTGCGAATATAATTGCTTGAAAAAGTAGCATACACTGTAAATTAGAAGTTACAGTGATGATATATCTGCTGTGTAATGAGATCAAAACTTCATATGTTCTTAGGATTCCATGTACTAAAAGCCTGTTGAAAAACATTGATTTTAAAATAATTTATTTTTCTACATTTAGATACACAAACTGTGCTCCCAGACACCATATGGCAGTGAGAGGTTGGATTAGAAGGAGTAGCAGGAAGGGAGGGGAGGGAGGGGGAAAAGAAGGGGAGAGGAAGAGGAAATTTGAATGGACTTGGCTCAAGCTCTCACAGTTACTGGGGCAGAAACTGCTCCTAAGACCCTTGCACAGGTTCCAAAAGACAGAAGTGCTGAGAGTGGACCACGGAACCCTCGCCACACGGAATACATCTTCTGGACTCAGAGCTCCTTGACAAGAAGTCTGTCCCGCAGAACCTTTGCAACTCCCCACATGCGGCCTCGATATGCGCACACCAGGAATGAATGAAGTGGGCCCCCTGTGGTATTCGTGTCTGGGGGCCAGGGGCTCATTTGCCATCAGTGTGGCCTTCGGTCTGCGGAGGTGGCTAGAAATCTCTAGAACCTTCTAGAAGCCTCCTCCATCCCGTAGACCCTTCCCTAGCCCCTCCAGAGGGAACAGCTAGTCCGAATTCCTTTCTCTGTAGTTTCTGGCACCTATGTGTGTGTGCCGTCCTAGCATAGCTTTCTGTGGTTTGAGCACTTAAGTATCTGTAAAGAGTACAGTTTGGTTTTGGTACATTTCTGACCTCATGTAAACAGAATCGTACAATATTAATTCTGTTGTGTCTGACTTTGTTCCACTGGTCGGGGTGCCAGTGATAGAGATACAGAACGTTAAAGGAAGGGCAGGTTTGGGGAAGAGAAGGGATGAGTCGATACCGCACATGTCGCGTTTGAGGGGACGGTGGGACACCCACCCAGAACCGAGCAGCAGGCAGCTGGCCTGGGAGCGTGGAGCTCGTGGGAGCACCGGGGCGCACGTGAGGGTCCCCGGCTGTGGATGACGACCTTGCAGCCCTGGTGCTGATGGGCTCTGGAAGTGTCTGTGGAACAGAGGGAGGTTGCTTCAAGGGGCGAGAGGATGCCAATTTTTTAGGGAGGGACAGAGGCAGAAAAGCCCCCAGGGGTTACTGAACATGAACCTCTGGGACGGTCAGGGGGTGAAATCCCGTGGGGGTGGGTTATCTCAGAAGCCGAGGGAGAATCATGTTTGGGCAAGAAAAGGAAGTTTACCGGCGTCAGGTAACTACTGAGAGGAAAGGTGAGGTTGGGACTGAGAGTGCCAAGGTGGCCATTCGTAACCTGGACATCTTGGGGTGTGCGGGGAGGCCAGCTGGGGTGGACGGAGGAGGCCGCAGCAGAGACGGCCCGTGCAAAGCTGGACCATGCAGCAGAACAGGGGCGCAGGGCAGTAGACAGACGGCGAGGTCTGGTTGAGGGAGATTTTTTTTAAGTAGAAGAGCCTTGAACATTTGAAAGATAATGAAAAGATGCTGGCCGGAGGTGGGAGGGCCGCCTCGTCCACGGCGACAGGAAGGAAGAAGAAACTAGGTCAGGCGCAGCTGCGAGTCCGTGTGCGGCCTCACCGCAGGAAGCTGGGGGGTCTCAGGGCTTTGATTTCCTCCGGAACATAGAGACCGAGATTGTCACCCAGAGCGAGGGGCGGGGACACAGCCAGAGGCCTGTGGGAGCAGCTGCTGAGGGCGCGGGAAGGGGCCAAGTGTGGACACAGGCGCTGCACAGCGGGACAGGGAAGCTCCCACCCACCCGCACAGGGCAGGGAAGGCAGAGAGGGAGGCGCCACCCTGGGGTCCTGCACAGGGAAAGGGGAGGTCAAGGCAGCGGCCGAAGCCGGAATCTGCGCTGGGCACGGAAGCACATGAGACAGCAAGGAGCTCAGAAATGACAAGAACGTGCAGGCCTCAGCAGACGCAGGAGAACCGCTGGGGAGGCTCCGAGACTGTGCGCGGTGGGATCCAGTGAAGAGAGAAAGAGAGCGGGAGAAAGGAAGGAAGAGCGGAAGGCAGGGCAGAGTGGAGAAGTGACACCCACAGGTGCGCACTGCAAGGCGATGGGTTCTTGGCCATCGGTTTGGATCTGCCCTTGCTGGTGGCCGTTGAGATGTGTTGAAACAACAGGCCAAGCCACGCCGGAAGAGCAGACTTGTTTTCCTGGTCCTGGAGTTAAAGAATTTCTGCCG